>NC_081543.1:31205078-31242085 GCF_901000735.1 Corylus avellana | reverse complement strand
TTGTGGACATGAAATGGATATATGTTGTGGGGAATGTTGGGATAGGACTTGAGATGTGGACAATGACGTAATATACAACAATGTTGTTGTATATATATATATCAATTTTTGTGGACATGAAATGGATATATGTTGTGGGGAATGTTGGGATAGGACTTGAGAAATGGATGTATGTTGATAGCAATTGATGATGTATGGTGAGAGCAATTTATGATGTATAAAAAAAAAAAAAAAAAAATTTCATGCACAAATTCGTAACGTGTCAAAAACTGACACATTACTAAGTAGTAACGTGTCAGTTTATGACACGTTACTAAGTATAGTAACGTGTCAGTAAATCGACACGTTACTAAGTAGTAACGTGTCGATTTATGGCACGTTACTAAGTATTTAGTAACGTGTCAATTGTTGACACGTTACTAAGTAGTAACGTGTCAGTCTTAACACGTTACTAAACGGGATTTAGCAACAATCAAATTCCTAACATGCCAGACACGTTACTATATACATGTTACTAAAATTTAGTAACGTGTTAACCCTAGTGACACGTTACTAAACCACTGTTACTAACCTACATAATTTTTGTAGTGCTTGTGGTTTGGTCATTGCTGCAGCTTGGAAGCATCATGTTTTCGATCCTCCAGCTCTCTGTCTTGTGAAGAAACTAGATCAAATCACAGCTGCTCTCAAAAGGTGGAACATCCTTCATTTTGGTAACATTCAAACAAAGATCAAATTTATTCTAGCTAGAATTAATCAGGTTTAGCTTTCTCCCCCTGGTTCGAATTTCTTCTTGCTGGAATCTCATCTAAAGAAAGAGCGAGATGTTTTGTTGATTAAGGAAGAATCTCTCTAGAAGTCTAAATCTAAAGAAACCTGGTTGCAGTGTAAGGATCTTAACACCAAATTTTTTCATACCTCCACTCTGATTAGAAGAATATCAAATGCTGTAAATTTCCTGAAGACTAATGCTAGGTCTTGGATCTCAGATAGAGCAAAAATTGGAGGAAATTTTGTGTCTCATTTCTCCAATTTGTTCTCCTCCTCTTCCCCTCCCATTGAAGATGAAACGCTTAGCCCTTTCTCCCCTTCTATTACTACTGAAGATAACCTTTACTTGTGCTCCATTTCCCCTGAAGAAGAGATGGTTCAAGCCATCTCCAGCTTAGGTTCCACCAAAGCTCTTGGGCCTGATGGTTTTACTGCCATTTTTTACAAGAAATATTGGTCTATTGCCAAGAAGGATGTTTTTAACTGCATTTAGAACTTTTTTCAGATCCAGCATCTATTATAGGAGCACAATCATACCCACATTGCTCTGGTTCCCAAACAAAATGGTTCTCATACTATGCACCAATTTCGGCCTATCAGCTTATTGACATTGTGTATAAAATAATTACAAAAATTGTGGCCAACAGATTGAAGACCATACTCCCTAAGATCATCTCTCTCCTTCAATCTGCTTTTGTTCTCTCCAGAAACATCCAAGACAACACCATACTTGCTCATGAACTTTTGCACTCGTTCAAAAGCAAAAAAAAGGAAAGGGGGATTAATGTTTCTTAATATGGATATGGAGAAAGCTTTTGACAAAATGAAATGGAAGATCATTTTGTCTATTTGGGAGAAATTGGGTTTCCATCCCGCATAGATCAACTGGATCATATTATGCATCTGTTCTTCATCTTTCTCCATCCTCATCATTGGAAGCCCCTTTGACTAGTTTTCCCCTGATAGAGGACTTAGACAGGGAGATCTCCTCTCCCCTTTCCCGTTTATCTTGGGTTCTGAAGTCCTCTCAAGACTGCTGTTTAAAGAAGAATCTCTTAATAACATTAGACGGCTGAAAATATCAAGAAACTCTTCAGCCATTCACCATCTTCTTTTTGCTGATGATCTTTTGATCTTTGACAACGCTACCCCCAAAGAAGCCAATAGTATACATTCTTGTTTGGATAAATACTGCCTCTGGTCTGATCAGTCCATCAACAATGGCAAGTCCGCTATCAGATTCTCCAAAAACACAAATTCTACTACTGTTGTCTGCTGCCATGATCTTGGATATTCTCCCCTTCTTCCCCAACCCTTCAAAAATCCATCTACCAAGGCCTTCCAATCCTCTTTGGAAGTTCTAAAAAGGCAGCCTTTCAAAGCATCATTGACAAAATTATCTTAAAAATTGATGGTTGGATAGCTAAAACCCTCTCTCAAGCAGGTAGACTGGTGCTCATCAAATCTGTAGTTGCAACCATCCCCTCCTATGCCATGAGCACTTTCTTGCTCCCTACAAGTATCTGCAACCAGTTAGATAGGGTTTTCAAGAATTTTTTGTGGAGCTCTCCTTCCTCGAAAGCAAGGAATCTATCCCTTAAATCTTAGAATTCCTTATGTATACCTAAAGCTCTTGGTGGTTTGGGCCTTAGGGGGATGAAAGATGTCAACCTTGCTCTCATTTCCAAACTTGGATGGAAACTTCACACGGGTTCAGACACATTATGAGTGTCCCAGCTTTTAGGTAAATATCTCCGATTTGAATCTTTTCTCTCTCTCTCCACCCCCCCTCCCTTCCCTTTCTTCTTCCTCTTGGCTTTGGAAAGGCATCCTTAAGTCCCAGCTTGTTATCTCCCAAGGCCCCATCTCCTCCTATGCCATGACCACTTTCTTGCTCCCTACAAGTATCTGCAACCAGTTAAATAGGGTTTTCAAGAATTTTTTGTGGAGCTTTCCCTCCTCGAAAGCAAGGAATCTCTCCCTCAAATCTTGGAATTCCCTATGTATACCTAAAACTCTTGGTGGTTTGGGCCTTAGGAGGATGAAAGATGTCAACCTTGCTCTCATTTCCAAACTTGGATAGAAACTTCACATGGGTTCAGACACATTATAGTGTCCCAGCTTTCAGGTAAATTGGCTTTGGAAAGGCATCCTTAAGTCCCGGCCTATTATCTCCCAAGGTGTCTACCATAGAATCCATAGATTATCCTCCCTCTCAGTTTGGAACTCCCCCTAGATTCCTACTATCCATTTTTTCGTTCATTCCCCTCTCCCTATGAGCCTTTCCTCTCATCCTGATTTGGTGGTCTCGGATCTCATATCCCCAAATGGCTCTTGGAATCTCCATCTCCTGATTTTTTTGTTCACTTCCCATAGTGTCAAGGAGATTCTGGAAATTCATATCAGCCTTAACATTGCTACAAATTTCCTTTGCAACCCTTCTTCCAATGGCCTTTTTTCTATTAGTTCAGCTTATAGGCTGATCAGCAGTATTAGAACCATCTCTACTTCTTCCCCTCTTGAGTCTAGCTCTTGGAAATTGTTATGGAAGCTTAAGTTAAATGTTAGGCTGATTCTTTTTCTTTGGAAAATAGACTGGGACATTTTTTCCTTCTAAGGTTAGGTTGAAAGCAGTCTTCCATATCCCTCCCTCTGATTCTCTTTGCCTTCTCTGCAATTTTGAATATGATTCTGTCTCACATCTCTTCTTTCATTGCATTTTTGCTAGAATAGCTTGGAGATCCTCTTTTTGGGCTATTGATTCCTTAGCTTGGTCTTCTCTTAGTCTCCCAAGTTGGATTAAAGGCATCATTCACCTTCATTCCTCTTTTGGCATTCCTAAAGCTGATTCACATTTGTTTCAAATTTATGCTTCAGTTCTTTGTGATCTTCTTTGGTTCTCCAGAAAGAAAGTAGTGCATGAAGGTATTATTCCAGACATTAATATTCTGGCCAGCTCAATCAGAAGAATCACATTAGATCATGCAGCAACTTTGAAGTCCTCTTCTTCGTATGCAAAAGAAATATGATCCCCTCCTCGAGTAGGTTCTCATAAGATTAACTTTGATATCGCATTAAGGGAGCAGTTTTCTGTTCAGGCAGCTGTTTGCAAAGACTCTAAGGGTCATATTATTAAGGCCATCTCTAAGATAAACCCTCCATGTGATTCCAATTTTGGTGAAGCCCTTGTAGCTCAGCTTGCTGCCTCTCTGGCAGCCTCTTTGAAGCTCAAGAATTTCACTCTTGAAGGCGACTCCTTGGTGGTTATTTCAGCTCTGCAGAATCCCTCCATCACTTAAGACTGGCATATAGAATCTATTATTGTCAATACCATGTTACTTCTACTAGCTTCTTCTCTTTGGGAGGCTAGAAAAGTTCACAAAAGTGTTAACTTCTACACCCATCATGTGGCATTTTGGGCCGCGACAAGAGTTTTCTGGAGCTGCATTCCCACTTATTCCCCCTCCCCCCTCCCCCATATGTAGTGGAAAGGATCCAGCCCCCTTTCTTGCTCTTCCCTATTTTAGGGACTTTGGTTCCCAATTTCAGTAATGCAATGTTTGTTACAAAAAAAAAAAAAAAAAAAAAAAGGTGGGGGAGGGGAATAATTTACTTAGGATAAAGCAGAGCATATGATTATTAATCCTTTGACAATTAATGGTCTTAGGATGTGAATAAGACCTACCAGATTAAGATAAAATAGAGGCTAATGTGTAGACACACTATAAATGCAGTGTTAGACCAGAATTAGGGAGTTTACCTAGCAGTATATATTTAGAGACCGTAAGTATAATACTTACTAAGATCTTGCAACTTACTTTAAAAGCATGACACACACACACACACACACACACACACACACACACACACACACACATATATATATATATATATATATAACAAAGTTCAATTTATATATATATATAAATTGAACTTTGTTATTTTACATATGAACATGACTATACTTTCAATGATTTTAACACGTGTTAAGAAAAATGATATTTGTAAAAAGTTTGAGTTTTGGAAGGAAAACTTGGTTTTAAGAAATATCACATTATTGCAATGAATAGGAGTTAATGAATACCCTTCGTCACTGGGGATAGAATCGTTTGTAATCCCTATTTACGTGAGGAAAGAACGATAAACACCATGAGATAAGTCCCAAGAATAGTAGGAATAGATAGACAAGTGTAACAGCAAAGTTAATGCATTGCATATCTAATAATAGCATGAGATTTGTTATGTTTTATGTGTCTTATAAACTGTTTTATTTCTCTATATTATCGAATGTATAGTTATACAATATAAAGAAAAAGCTAAAGAAAATATAAAAGGAAGTTTGTGTGTGTGTGTGTGTATATATATATTTATATTAGCTATGATTCTCAACGATAAAACTCTCTTTTAGAAGACTCTATATCATCTGTTATTATAAGCACATTATAGGGATATTATCTTATAAAAAAAGAAGCCTCATATTACACAGGTCAATTTTATTGTACTTATTGGGACTATGGACTTATATATACCTCGTTTTTGAAATTGTGATAATTCTACCATTTCATGGTTAATGATGCAAGTGATGAGGATCCATATACTTGCCTTGGTTACCATGGATAAGGCTGGGAGTAGCCTCAATTTTGTCATAGACTAATTAACGTGACTTTAGTCTATTTTAGATGTATATATTTTGATGTGCCGCCTATGGCACTTTCAACATAATAATGATAGGTGTATTTATTGTTGTAACAACAAAAATTTTAATATTTATTTAATAAAAGGTTTATTCAACAACATTGGTATGTTATTTAAGATGCGATGGTGTTGTCAAAAGAAAAGGAAATATTACGATCCGCTGTACGTAATATATTATTTTAGTGGCTTCCTGTAGAAAATAGACTTGCATTTTATGTTAAATCCAAATGGGAAACAGCATAGAAGAGCACACAAAAGCTATTAACTTCGTTTTTTTTTGGTTATAAATAAGAAAGAATATATGTTAATAAGAATGAAAACACAAAGCCTTAGTTGAGGGGAATAGTAGGATCCTATCGATTTTAAGTGAAATGAAGATGATTTATTTCACATTTCATTTTTTTTATATAATGTCACATCATGCCAAAATTTTAAATGCCATGACAACATGTGATAATTAATATTTATACCATTAAATCCTTAAAATTTTAACATGAAGTAGAAATTATGAAATATGAATCCTGCCACTCAACTAAGCTCAGATTATCTAGCTAGTTCCAGAGTGGAAGAACTACTTGACAGTAGTGGCACTCCCAAGAACAAAAGTACTCACACACTTGGTCTCAACTCTCAACAAAAACATGGCTCATCAATTAATTTAACAAAAGTAAAGTACAGCTTTAATCTTAAATGCATGTGTGGAATCTTATCTCGGATAAAAAACATATATCCTATTCCTTTGTGTTACCTTTATTTTTTTTATTTTTTTCTGGGCTATTCCTTTGTGTTACTTGTGACAAAGATGTTATATATATATATATATATATATGAAAAGAGATTATTATTATTATTATTATTACTGAGCACAAAAACCACTGTGTAGCTGATTCCATGTCCAACTTTTGGGATGCTTTTGGTCCATCTAAAAAGCTGTCCATGACTTCTCAAAGTTGGTATTCAATAATTCAAGAAAAGTTGCAAGAAAGTTTACCCTCCCCTTCCCTCTCTCTCCCCCACCCCCCATGACTTCCCTTCCATCACACACCTTCTTCCCTGCGCGCACACACACCTCGAGGTGATCAGAAAACCAAACCAAGAAAAAAGGTCACGGCCTTGCATATTTTTAAGTCAATAAATATTTTAATACCAAGACTAGAGATATTGTCAACAAGAAGGAAAATGCTACATATACAATACACCAATATATCTCATTCTTATCCCTTTAGATCTAGCTCATCAATGGCGTTAGCATAATAAAATAAAAATGCATTCCAAATATGCCAATGCCATTCAACAAGGTACAAATTTGGTTAATAAAAATAATATCTTGGCTCTTAAATCAACTTATATATTATAATACTTGGCTTTATTTACTTTTAAGATGCTCAAAGTTACTAGCTAGCTAGATTCCTAACTATTAATATGAAATACTAAGATGTAGATTTCATGCAATATCACTGCATTATTGCAATGATAATTAATTTGTTCGAGCTCCACTTGTTTGGCTAGGTATCCGGGTAGTCTAGGCCCACCTGCTCGGATTTCAAGTGGGGCCCAAACAGCCTGTTGTTGCAATAGAGCAGCACAAAATTTCCATCCAAAATATTGTTACACGTTGGGTATAATTATTTGCAAAATGGAAAAATCATAGTCCATATTAATCACTGTAGAGAGGAATCCATGTTGTAACTGCTGATGTTGACTCAACTGTATTATGGTAAACGAGACAGAGAGAGAGAAAGAGTCAGACCATTAAAGGCATGCAGTGTTGCTTATGACTCAGCTTCAGAAATTGATGACAGAATGAGGCACAACACTCCACACAATGCCCACAAAGCGCTAGAGACGACCCATCACGGTTGTCCTCTTTGGTGACGCTTCTCTCATTCATCTTTCTATTCACCCTATTAATTTCCTTTGTATTTCCTTCTGTACAGCTAGGCAGCTAGCTATAGCCCACTTTGCCCGGATGAACTGGGGATGCTGATTTTTATTTTATTTAATTACACATAACTATTCCCAAAAAGGGTTACAAATCACAGGGCGTATACAGAAAACCATACTTTTATTTTTTGCTATATATGTAGGTAGAAGAACATTCCCAGAATCCCAGCTATCTAATAATGTTCACGATATCAAGATCTTTGAGGAAAACGGCATACATTTTCTGTTTATGAACTTGTAATTAATTATCTTCCTCCCCTCTCACATTGTGCAGAAAAATCACAGATCTAAACTGTAACTTGTTCATGATGTATAAGACAAGACTAGAAGGTGTAAGCAAAATCACACATCCAATCTATCACATCATTCTTTTTTCTTTTACTTTTCTGTTGTTGTATGTAAATACTCTTGTATATATATATCACCATAATTCGCATTCACACTATTGCTCTAAGGAAAATCTCGAAGATGATAGAATAGAAGGGATGAAAATAATAGTGTGTGTGCTATTGCTCTTGCAAGTGGGTTGCTTCTCAAAGACAATCTGTCAGCCTTGAGGAATTATTCTTTCACCTTTCTTGAAGCAATGGAAGTAGTGTGAAACACACGCATTACAAAAGCTAGTAACATCTTTGGATCATAATAATATCTTGCAAACATAATTAAATTCAAAGGATCATAAATAAATGAGATAGATGTATCAAACAAATCTGCTAGCTACTTACATATATAAAGAAAGATTGATCAGAATATAGTAATAGTAACCTAAGCATACCTCCAAAAAACCTGAGTGCTAAAGCCATCTCTTCAGCCAGGGAAAGATAAGAACTACCTGGTTAATTAATAAGAGATAAAGCCAGAAACAAAACAAAAACAAAAACAAAAAAAAGAGGCGGAGATCACACAGCTCAAACAATAATATTCCACCTACTATCACTTGCAACATAAAGACAAGGATGAAAACCAGATACCTACAGATTGATATTTTTGAAAAACCATGATCTTTGATACATGATACATCCAGTACAATATTAGTATTAGGAAGCAATAATTGTTAATGTGCATATTGATAAAGAAAATCTCAAATCCATAGAGAAAAACCCTAAGGAGAAAAGTTTTGGTGTAGAGGGTAGGAGGGGAAGTGCAAGAAGAAGCCAATTAGGAAATAGATGATTAGGGAAAGAGCAGAAACGGACAGAGAAGATTCTTGAAGCCATGATGAAAAAAACCAGGCCAATGATGAACCTGAAAGAGTTAAAGACTGACAGAGGGAAACACAACCCTGCCTGATCCATGAAATTTAGAGATAAAAATAAAAGAGTAATGATGATCCTTTCCCTCTTCAGTCAGAAAAAGGGTGAAAAAAGTAGTCAAAATCTATCATCATTACACCAATCTGCTCATGCCCAACGACCCTGATTTCTCTAATTACAAAAAAACCCCATATATATAAAAACAGTCCAAACGCGAACAAGAACAAACGAACATATGCAAGAAAAACATAAGGGCAAGGATATCATGAAAACTCACCAATAGATCAAGGCAAAAAAACCATCCACGGAGAACAAATCAGATCGAGGAGATTGCGATGATCAGAGTGAGTAGTGGAAGCAATAATTGGGGGGAATGAAGCCTGGTCCGACGTCAGTAACTCATGATCTCTCCCAAATGGGTATCTCAAAGATCCAAATTTTGAACAAAATCTGATAAATTGAGATTAACATCATAGATCTAGTTGGTGACCTCGAGCCAGACAACATTCCCCTCAAAACAAAAAGCTTCTTTCTTCTTCTCCTTCCTTCCTTCTCCACTATTTCATCACAAACCCAATTCTCCTCCCTAGACCCTCAGGCAAGAGAGAGAGAGAGAGAGAAGAGATGGGTCTCTCATCTCTTTGATCATGGTGAAATGGGTGAGTGAGTGAGTGAGAACTGAGACGGAAGAGATAGAGATAAAAAGGGCAGGGGAAGGAGAGATAGGTGGTGAAAAGGACAAAGAAAGTAATAAAAGCAGCAGACCCCCCTGACCCTACCAACTGGGTCTTGGGTTCCAGAAATGACCACGACTCCTCTCTCTCTCTCTCTCTCTCTCTCTCTCTCCCATCGTCTCATCTATCTCATCGTCTCTACCATGCAGTATATATAGAATTCAGCTCCTCTGTTTCTCTCTCTCACGCGTACTTTTTTCTTTACACGTTGATGATATCAAATCCCATGACTAGCGCGAGATCATCATGACCTAATCACACCATCAGCTACAAAATTAAGCAGCATCTATATATATATATATCAACAACAACAAAAAAAACTCTGAATTCAGAAACCCTCAAGTCTTAACACCCCATTACTAGGTTTGACATATTTTGGCATTGGCAACCCTAAATATTTAGACATGTTGAGCCGTATGATTGGGAGACATCATGATGATGTTGATGAGACACGAAACAAGTAATCCAAGAATGAGTCAGAGAATTAGTTCAGCTAATTTTACCCACCACTATTGGAAATCTTGCTTCTTTCTTTTCTTTTTTTTCTTTTTTTTTTTTCTTTTTTTTAACGTTTTTTTTTTTTTTTTTTAAATTTATTTGTACTGTAAAACTGGGCAACATTTATAAATAATTTGCGTGAAAAAGGGAACCCCCCTCGTTCAGTGCATTTCACTTCTTTTACTACGGTCGCGGGGGATTCGAGATGACGACAGACACATGACAGACACAAAAGGGTAGAGGAGTCAGCGTATTGATCTATATACATGTTTAGGTGCTCTCCGCTCCACCATTGGGTGCATGGTCCTTCCAGTTTGATTCCATCAACTTGAGGACCACTTTACACTACTTATTTCCATTGAAGAGCATATTTCTACCGAGCCATTCGAATTTGGTACCACTATGCAAATTAAGTAAAAAATTCCACCAATTATCGCCAACCTTTTGAAAGCCCTCACATGCTAGGTTTAAGCATATGATCTGTTTAACAAGTGTTGTTTGGTGTGGGAGTGGATTCGTGTTTACTTGTCAAGTTCAGATTCTGTCAAAATATAGGTAGAAGACTACATAGGTTAACATTAACCCGACCACTTTAACTAAGCGGGTTAGTCGTGTTGAGTTTGAGGGCCATGCCAAAAATTGCTAGCCCATATGTCGCGTGTAGGGTTCAAGTCGTATCAAAGTGTGAATATCCCTTAACCCAATCCATTAATTTATTGTTGGGTTCATGTACAGTTCACAAATTGTGCCAAAAATTACTTTCTTTACGAACAAACATGACAATTTATAATTAGTAAAATAATTGATTAAGCAAAAAAAATGATTCGTTAATTTACTTAGTAGCTAACTTGTCAATTATAAATTCTTAATATTTCAGTCAAAATTTAGCTCAATGAACCGTTTTCTATTATATATATGGACTAATTCCCGTATCTCATTTTCCCTCCTCTATAATCAAGATAGATAGCATGTAATTAATTCCTTCTTGACATGTTGTATATACTATATATTGTTCATTTGCTCATGAGAAAAATCAACCAGAGCATATTTCTGAATTAATTGCCTACTTTGCTATGTTTGTTAATGGAATTTATTATTCAAATAAGGTGTCTTAGTAAAACATAATAATCGCATTTGTACTATATATACTTTCAAAGGATTAATTAAATTTATATTAGAGTTATTTTTTTATTGTTAAATCACTATTTATCAAAAAAAAACTTAGGTCGATAAGAAATGGTTGTGAGAAAAATATAAAACCAGTCCATTGTGGTTGCACCGATTTGCAATAAGCTCCCTAATATTTAAAAATGACTTAAAACTCCCCATGGTAAGCATAAGTTGCAAATAACTCCCCATCTTGAGTACTTGTCGTTGTTTGAAATCCCAACGGAAATTGTCAATGTGTCATGTCATCCCCAATTAAAATTAGACGCATGTCTCCTACAATAAAAAAATGAAAGAAAAGAACAGATTAAAAAGGAAAAAAATAGGAAGTGGTTTGGCCACCTCAACCCAGTGAAATTAGGTAAACTACCTCCTCTATATATATATATATATATATATTATTTCTTGTCAACTAAAGGGATTGATTTTGCATTTGACACAATCATTTAATTAATATTTTCACATTTTTCCTCACATGTGTTCAAACTATGGTTCAACAAGTGAGAATTACATAAAATATTTAATTGAAATGAGTGATAAATTGTGAAGCGAGGGTCAATCTTATGACATTTACTCTAATATCATATTAAATTATTATTTATTTCAAAATTTTAAGTTAATAAGAAATTATTTTATTAATATTTTATTATTTATATAGTCTAATTTATCAAATCCACTACCAATCCAATGTGAGACTTGAAACATATGCCTCAATAATTTACCTATCCAATGTCAAACTTTTACAATCCTGTATATCACAGCAGGTACACGTCCATCAGATGTCAGTAAGGTGTTGAAATGAAAGCTTATGCTTTGGTTATGGAGAATTTTAACTTTTTTTAGCTACTTAGAATAATTTGATTTGACCTTATAATTACTTTGTTAAGAAAAAGTTTTTACCCGAACATAAAAAAATGCATAAAACAGGTTGACCTATTTAGTATTAGCAACGTCATAAACATGTGCTAATTAATATGTTTGTTTGTTAATTACTTTATTTCCATTTACTATAATAACTTTTTGTTACTTGGAGTAAAAAAGAGAAAGATGATCGATAGGTGTCAAATCCATGCCAACCACCAATTTGATTGGTTCATATAATAAAGTAAAATAAAAATATTAAAAAAAATATATCCCTAGCATTACTTAAAAAATTAAAAATTTACGAGTCAGTTAAATTTTAATGTAACTATGTCTATGGATGCCTATGAACTTGCACAAAATGGAAGGGATTGGACCATTCTCAGGTCATACTCCATTAGAAAAAGATAAATAAATAAAAGAGTCTGCATACTCCATTAATCAAGACACATAAAATAATTCTAAAAATACATAAAATATTTTTTAAAAATCATTTTAAAACAAACAGAGCATTAGTTCTTACATTTTCACACCTAGGAGTGTATTTTTTTTTTTTTTTTTTTTGACATGTTCGCACAAGAGGGAAGAGGGGAATTCGAATTAATGACCTCCACTTTATTAAGCGTGGTTCCAAACAATTAAGTTACCTCTTGGAGACCAACTTAGATCATCTTCTTAGGTAAATAAAGAGGTGGTTCTTTCAAAAATTGGTGGTGGTTAAGCACAGAAAATCCAGTTACAAATGGAAAATGCTATATTAATTTACCAAATTTTTTTCTTAAAAATTGTTCGTAATTTTGTTCACTCTTCAAAATAATCAATTCTGACTTTGGATTAGATCATTCTACCTTGTTTTTTGCCAAATGGCATAAATAAAAAGAACATGCGTTATATTATGGGGGAGTTAATATTTTAAGTGATAATTTGTATTTTATGAATAATTCTATAAGTTACTTTTATATTCTTTTTGTGTCATTCTAAGAATTGGATAACTTTTAAAATTAACATTTTATCAAAATTCAATCATGATCAATCACAAGCTCAATGATGATTTTAGAAGCCAGATCATTCTTAGAGTAACACAAAAATGACTTCTAACATTAACCATATTTTAGTAATTGACATGATAAATATCATTCTTAGAGTATACACTATGACTTGATGGTTTATATTTTAGTAGCCAAATTATAAGTACCACATAAATTATCATGTCATTTTATAAAGGACTTATATATATATATATATATAAAGTTGGAGAAGAAGGCAACATAATTGGTTGAATCCGAATAGGTGCCCCCATTGACCTGAAGCCACCTTTTTGACCCAGAAGCTATGAAAAATATGAAAGCATTCCCGTTGATTTCTCTTTTCAAAGCGGCCTAATTTCATGGTGATTGACCTAACCCCATTAGGCACCAAACTTTACCTAGATTTTTGTTCTTTCGCATTTCAATTCCCACCAATATATTAACGGCATTGTCTCCTTCTTTTGAAAATTTATAATTTTTTTAACTTATTTTTCTTTTCTTTTTTCATTTAAGATACCAACATGCTTTGATCAAATTATTGTGTACTGAATTTTCTTTTTAATTCAATCTATTAAATTAAGAGTTGCGTCAAGGGGATTCCGGAAACCCAAACCAACCATTTATTACAAAGTCATTTATAAATTGATGTGTTAGTTTATAATTGGTGAAATAATTAAACAAAAAATTTAGGTTATCAATTTCTCTTAATTATTCCACTTGCCACATCATTTTATAAATGACTTTGAATTCAAAGTTATAGTACTTGAATTTTTTTTATTAAATTAATATTTATTTTTAAAGCATATAATTTTCACGTGCTTCAAAAACTTCTTTTTTTTTTTTTTTTTTTTTTCTAATCAAATAAGGGAAAGCGGGTTACAGGGCTAATTGACAACAAAAGGGGTGGACACCCCAACAATAAAACCCAAAAGATAAATGCAGTGCAGAAAAAGTAATAAATTCTGGATTAGGTCCAAAAGGACCCAATAGCAGGCAATGGTACTGCCGATGGTCCCAAGAGAACTATAAACAAGCCGGACCTTTTCCAGGGTCGCACAAGACGGTGACAATTTGCTTCAAAAACTTATTAATCATATAAAACTATATGCGTTTTATAAATACACAAATGTGAATTTAATCAGCTGAATTTAAACAATTTCTTCCGACACAATCTGAAATAAAACATTGTCCATTAGTTGTTTCAGCCCAATTACCATAGATAATCACATGAACCAAAATACGTTGGTCCCATACATTTTCTGACCTCCATTGACCTTTTTGTCATTTTTTTTGTAAGTCTTTTGTCATATTTTGATACAACCATTATTAGGCAACCTGTGAATCATTGTTGTCACAGCTAAAAAGTGTAAACTACTTCCTTTTAAAATAGTGAAAAAAAATCTGCTTGAAAAGATTAAAATCTCGTCCTCTTTCTCATGCAAAATAAAATAACCCTTAAGAAATTGTAAAAAAAAAAAAAATACCCCCCTCTTAAGAAATGAATGTGCAGGAGTGGTTGAAAAGTGAAAAAGTTAAGAACCCTTTTGTGTTAGCTTTTTGGCCACCCAACCCAAGTAGGGCTTGATTGAGAAAAGAAGATTCTTTGCAAACTAGACAACGTGGAAAATGGAACCAAATTCTAGGTGGAGTTTTTCTTTTCTTTTCTTTTTTGATGTTTGAAACTTCATACTCAAACATACATACCACGACACATTGAATTTCGTTTCCAATTTTAATATAATTGAACACCGTGAGCAGGTGTTGGGGACTGTTTTTAAACCTTTTTTAATTATTACTAGTTTAATTAAAGCTAACTACCAGTCAGCTTTAATTATTGTCTTTAGCACAAATTTGAACTCATTTGGAACCAATTTCTAAGCCCAAAGCCTAGGCAGCATACTCCGCCCAACAAAAAAAATCAATTTACATGCATCAAATATCATGAGAAACGAAGTTGCATAAGCGTTGGAGAAGTTTTGTTGGGATGATCTCTTAATTTGCTTTGGAGTAAAAGTCTCAAGTCTATTGTAAGTTTGTTTAAGAGGGGGCGAAAAATTATTGCATCAACGCTACAAATTACAACAAATTACGCAAAGGTGATTGTGCAAATTTACCCATACAACGTCTTGTTACGAGGTCCCTCTCCAAAGCTCGTAACAAGACATATTAGTTTAATTTTTTTCAATCCAGTTCGAAAGAAAATTTTATCTTTATTTTATTTAGTCATCGATAGTCAACTAGATTTAACCAATAAAGTTAAAAAAGAAAAAAGAGATTAAACATGTGGAAGGGCTGGCAAAAGTTTGAACCAGGCTCGTTTTTTTTTCATAAGCAACGCAATCTTTGGGCTTATCATAGGCTAAAGTTTGCTTCTTAGGATAAGTAGACGCCCATTCCCTGTCATGGGCCAGCCCATTAAGACGCAAAAAGGAGTTGGTGGTGGGACTAAGCATAAATGACCGTGGGGGAGAGCTATGTGGGCTTTAGCTTAAAGGCCCAAAGGTACACAAGCCCACTCAAGTGACCCAAGCCCAATATTTCCGTTTACACCTGGATTAAGGAAGGATAAACTGATAAAGCCCCATCTTATGTTGGTAAACCCAAAACAAGACCTTTCCAAGCAAATAGTGTCTCAAGCAATCATCACCATTCATTTTAAAAGCCCAGACACTTGTCAAAGTCAGAGCCTCCCATATGTACCGTGTTAAATGCAATAAAATAAAATTTTAACTATAAAACCACATTATCCCACGGTAACTATCTCATAGATGCCATTTGGTAGTGAGTTACTATTAATTTTTTTTTTTTAAAAAAAAAAAAAGAAAATTGCATTGATTTAATTATTTTTAAATGAGAATCATTGATACTTGAAATCAAGAAAAAAGAAAGGCTGCCCAACAAAATGAAAAAGAAAGAAAGGCAGCAGCCCACTACTGACTTTGTAAACATGGAATCTTCAAGAATCACCTTTATCATCTATTTCCTCTTTATTTTTTGTATGAAAACTAGAACTTTGTCACATGTTTTCTGCTCCAAATTACTCGGTGCAAAATATTTACTCTGTTTCAATAGATGAAAATTAATTATCTTATAATGCTATAAATTATATTTTTTATTTATAATTATCTTATTAGCTTACGTAGGAGCTCAAATTAACAATTAGCCAAGTCATTGTTAAAAAAAAAAAGAAAAAATCAATTATTGATTGAGACTCTGCAACATTAGCATTGTGTAATAATTATGAGATAAAAATATAATTTTTAACATTATTCTTTAAAAAAAAAAAAAAAAACCATTAATTTGAAAAGGTAAGAAAAAATAAAAACCTTTTCGTGCAACAATACACATCTCACTTTCATCCTACTAGTTGATGTTCTAGTGGCCATTAATTCCTTTTTTTTTTTTTTTAAACAAGTATAATATATAACAATATAACATTACTCTTTTAACAATTACGTATTCATTAATTATGTCTTTTTAAACAACACATTTTCAAACTACTATACCAAACATACTAATAAAACAAAACTCTTCTTAAAAAAAACTCTTTTTTTTTTTTTTTTTTTTTTTTAAGAATATCTTCTTAAAATCCTTAACTGTCTTAAGAAAAGGTCAATTGACTCAATTCAAATTTCAAATAGAACATGGGCATCTCCAGATCTAGTTCAAATGAATCGAAAAGTATCTAGTTCTAATTCAAATGAACTGAAAAGTATCTAGAACTAGAGAGTATCTAGTTAGCTATATTTAAAGGATGTTTTTGTCTTTTCACTTTTTGAAGAGACAAAAATACCCTTAAAATACGACTAATATTTAATTTGAATCCTAATTCAATTCAAATATTTAAAGAGACGGTACAACAAAATATCATGAAGCAGATTACCTTTTAGCTCACGTGTCTAAACAAGCCGGTGGGCAGATAAACCAAAAGTTTGGTGCCACGTTATGACGACCAAAACATATAAACTTTCGAAATAAAGCCACGTGGGTAGACCCACAAAGCAGACCACAAACCGGGTGGTGCAATGGCATTGGTTACTTGGGGATAGCCAGCTATGTCTTTTGTCCTAACGTACTGTTTGGTGCTCCTATTTTAAAAGTCACTTTAGAACAACGTGGCAATGAAACCTTGTATGAGGACAAAATACTTTTCAAATTAGCATATTATCTTTTTTGCCCTTGTATGTAAATGCAATGTACTCGCTGCTTGTATGCCAGATATTCTTAGCTGTCAATTCTTTTGACAAAGACTTCATTGAATAATATAACATGTATTTAAATAAAATTAGTTTATTAAAGTTAAAGCGTTTCATCTTTAAATTAAATTAATCAAAATTTATATAGTTTTATACTTGATACAGCCATCGAACTTGACTTGTTTAATTAAATAAGTCGAGTTAAAATTAACTTGTATAATCTTATACTCATGCCTCGATGCAATCTGGACTAAATATGCAAAGCATCACCATTGATATGTTCCAAGTTACAAGAATTTTTTGATAGAGATTCCTACCATCCTAGTACGAATTGTAAGGCGAAAGATCTCAATGAGACTCACTTGCCTATGCAGGAGATGAGTCCTACCCGCTCGAACAGACAAACCCCATCAAGAAGAGCCTCTCACACTACCAATCTAATTATAAAAGACAAACAATTGTAAGAAATTTTCAATGAGCAGAGAGCACAAAAAGCTTAGACTATTATGAACCTTGATGCAGCAAGTAGGATGTTCCTCTGCAGCGAGTAGATGTGATAATTCCCCTACCAATGCTTCGGGCCCACACCGAGATTCTAGACCACTATCAATATCATATGTCTCTCAAAAGTCTAAAAACTCTTCCTTCAGTTCACACTCACTCTAAGAAAAAGAGATCACTTTATTAGAAATAAGTGAATGCTGGCAAGAATCTTGACTCACGCAATAATATGACAAGTAGAAGGAACAGCAGCACCAAGCAAAAATTCAGTGATGAACAAATCAAGGCGCTGGAAATTATGTTCGAGGCAGAGTCAAGGCCAGAGTCTGTGAGAAAACTGCAGCTAGCTAATCAGCTTGGCCTGCGGCCTCACCAGGTTGCAATATGGTTCCAGAATCGGAGAGCCAGATTGAAGACTAAGCAGATTGAGCGAGATTACCGCATATTGAAAGCAAATTATGACACTCTAGCTTCCAGCTTCGAGTCACTACAAAGAGAGCATCAGTCATTGCTCCTGCAGGTACACTACTATTCTATACATAAGTAGAGTAGCTAATTACAAGCAATTCTTAATAAGTGTTTTATGGTTTACAACAGTCCCAGAAACTGAAAAGCCTGCTGGGTAAGTCTCACGGGAGAGAAAAGGGGAACAGCAGAGAAGGCAAATCGGTGAAGAGAGAACCTGTGTTTGAATCAAATGAAACAGCCGGAGCTCTATCAGAAAGTGACCATCACCAAACCAACATGCTGATGAGTGATGCTGCAGAAGAAACTGGCATTCTGAACATAGAAGAACCAGCAGATGGTTCCCCACCATCATTAGGAGATTGGTGCAGTAGTTTTCTTGATTTGTCTAGTGGTAATTCACAGTGGTGGGAGTTATGATCTTGATCAATTGCACCACCATTATAACTACCATAGATGTAAATGTATGAAAGTAATCTTCCTAAAGAGTAAAGAATATGGTAGCATTGCATCAAAGTGAAACAGCTCCTATAATCAAATATAATAATTCCAACTACCTTGTCAGATAATCTAAGGAGTTAAGACTCCAGACAGAAGAGTCCACCACTAGAATTGGGCCATCATAAGAAATAGCTGCATCCAGGACCTGTATAGTAGTTGGTTATATAAGTCTAGCTTCTCCACCTTATGTCCAGTTAGTATGTTTCAAGCTAATACAGGCAAAAGCTAATAGAAAAGATATCAAAAAAAAAAAAGTTATTAAGCAAAGGGAACATGAAGGCATTGCAGCAGTAGGAAGAAATAGGAATATCAGGAGATGCGTGCTACCATACACATGTTGTGAATGCATTAGTAAGAATAGTGTCGAAGGTTGAAACAAACAAACATTCCCTGTAGAAGTTCAATGTATCAAATAATCTCAGAATCATAGGCGAAAAACTCAGGTCCAATTGACACTGAGGAAGTGAAGTTAAAGCCTGAAAGAGCAATGGAATTCTTTGTATGGCAAAAGTAAATTCTGATCTCTCCTCCAAATTGGAGATTCTTTCAATTGGATGTAGCTGTTCTGATGGATTTAAGAAGGGCCATATAAAAGAGTCTATATATGGACTCTCTTGCCTTGAATTATTGAGGGTTTGGAAGAAGAGAGAGGTTTAAGTGAGGAGGAGAAAACAAGGAAGGCTATTGTGATTAATGACTTGGAGAGGACAACTCTTTTGGAGGAAGTGAATTGAAGGCAAAAATAGAGACAATTCAAGTAGAAGGAATAATTCCATTGAGCAATTGGTGGTTAATGGTGCAGCTCTTTCAAATTAGTCTGAGATAAGAAAACACATTGTGCAATTCTATGATAGTTTACCTAGCAGTTCAGCAGCCTATGTTAGATGGTGAAAGCCTTTAACTGTGACAAGGCTCCGATCCCGGAGGGATTTACTGTAAGTTTCTTCTAATCTTCCTGGGAGGTGCTCAAAGTAGACATCATGAATGTTTTCCATGATTTTCAAGCCAAGGGTATGTTTGAAAAAGTCTCAATGCCACATTCATTTCTCTTATACCAAAGAAACTAAGGGCAGTTGACATTAAAAATTTTCAACCTATTAGCTTAGTGCGTGTACTTTACAAAATTGTCGTCAAAGTTCTAGCTAATTAGGTTGAAAATGGTAGTGAAGAAGATCATTTCCAAGCCTTAGAACGCTAGTGGAGGCATATTTTATACTCTGCTCTCATTGCCAACAAGTGCCTAAACAATAGGATTAGATCTAGGGAACTATGTGTGTTGTGCAAGCTGGATGTTGAAAAGGCTTATACACATGTAAATTTTGGTACTTTCTTTTGTATTTGCTGAGGAGATACATTTTGGGAGAAAATGGTGTAATTGGATTACATATTGTATTTCTTCGGTTCACTTTTCGATTTTGGTGAATGGCACCCCAACGGGTTTTTTTAGTAGTTCTCGTGGCTTGTGACAAGGAGAACCTTTGCCTCCCTTTCTATTCGTTATTAGGGAAGATCCTTAGTATGAATAATCTAAGAAAGCAGCATGTCATTGTAGATGATTAGTGTTGTATATGTAAGAAGAATGGAGAGTTAGTGGATCATCTTCTACACCATTGTGAGATTGCCAATGCTCTTTGGAATAAGAATACTATCTTCAGCAATTTAGGGCTAGCTTGGGTTATGCCTAGTCGGTTGGTAGACCTATTCGCTTGCTAGTGAGAGCAAGGTAGTAGGCTTAGTTTGATGCAGTATAGAAGATGATACCATCCTGTTTAATGTGTTGCCTTTGGAGGGAAAGAAATGATCAGAACATTGAGAACCATGAGAGAACATTAGTGGAATTAATGGCTTTATTCTTTAAGACACCTTACTTTCTAGCTTTCATATTTTTCTACATTTTTTTCTTCTTCTAATTAGATGTCACTCTTGTATACCTAATGTGTACTTGAATTGCACCTTTACACTTTTTAATGAATTTTCGATTACTTATATATTACCTCTAGCAACTCTCTAAATATCTCCCAAATTAGGATTCCCTTGCAATACACCAAATTACTAATTATGTCACGAGTTTCTGCCACTAGCTTTTTCGCTTTAACAAAATTACCAACACTGACTAAAATGCTCTGGCATCATGGATTCTATACATAGCAACAAACTTATTTCCATCTTTCTTCCACTCATAATTGTATCTCCAAATTTATGGATTATTACAATTACTTTGGGCATACTCTTTCAGAGCAACTTTTCACGAAAAACTTATTTTTTAATAAGTAATGTCATTTCATAAATAAGGCACAAATGGGCGCAACCTTATTATACAGGGAGTATATAAGAAAACCCCTAAGATGAAAAAGAAGAACATAAAGTCAAAAAGACTGCAAAAGTAGAACCAAATAAGCTATAATGTGCCGATATCCAAATATGTAACGTGTTCACCACAGTCTTTTGCAACTTTGTTATCGATGTCTCTATATCTTCAAAGTGTCGAGCATTTCGCTCAATCCATAGACACCACATTAAACAAATCAGAACCACCCTCCATACTTTCTTCATGGTACCACACCCAACCATACCACCTCAACTGTTCATCAAATCTATGGCACATCTTGGCATAATCCACTCTACACCAAACAATTTAAGAATATAACTCCATAGGTCCCTCACAACTTCCCAATGAAGCAATAAATGGTCAATGGACTTCCCACTCTTCTTACACATGGTGGGCATTTTAGCCTCATGCTTCAACAAGCAACAATCAGAAGGATAATAAAAGTTTACAAATGATCCACATCAAACATGGTGTGATTTCCCTCCTAAGAATAGTCGAAGAGAGATAGAGAGAACAAAATCTATAAAATCCAAGTTCTTGTTACTCGAGTAAGAAAAACCTGCAACTGCAGGACATATTTTCTTTATAATACATCAGTTAACCATATGAATAGTACATGCACTTATCTAGGATAGTATACAAGCTAAAATCATGAGGACAATCAAAGCCATCGCATTCCCAAATTTATGATCAGCATGCACTGAAAATGAAATTAAGCCAAAATAAATTATGCCATATTAGATCAATGTATCCATTTGGCTTTTATCAACAATCACAAGATCACAGACATGCTAAGAGATGGACATTAATACCAGATGCAATACTGACATGGGCACCGAAAAGTCAGATTAGACTTTCATATCTCCATTTGGTAATGTGCTTTGTGCTTGTGCAAGTCGTTTCAATTCCTGCATTAGATGTGAAGAGCTTAAAACCTTAAGATAGTTAAACCAAAAGCAAAATAGCATTTTCACATAGGCTTCAGCTCTGTCTACTTTAAGGTATATGCCTTTCAAATGCTGACTAGTATCTTGAATCAAAATTAACTTAAAAAGTAGGGAGTTCGAATTTTGTGTGCCATACTGATAAGTGCTAAAATATACATATTTTAGTCCCTTAATTTATGTGTGTTAATCCTTTAGTTATACTATTTTATGTTGTTTTACTAATTTTGTCTGTTTTTAGGTGTTTGAAGGAAAATAAAGCATTTCTTGAAGTTTTGAGCTTAAAGGACCAAATTTGGGAAAAGTTAGAGTTCAGATCGAGCGCACCACACCTAGGCTTGAGCACATCAAAGGAACGATCGAGTGCAAGCTGCGATCGAGCGCATACAGGCGACCCAGATACGGAAAGACTTATTTTCTACTTAAAATTAGGTTTTCCCAACCCTAATTGGACTAGGGCTTTGTTCTTCGATTTTATTAGGTTTCCTAGGGTTTCTAGGTCTTTCTAAAACCTATAAATAGACTTCTAAGCCTTTGAGAAAATAGACAATTCCAGAGAGAAAAATTTGGAGGCTACTTCAAGAAGCATTTTCCAGTTTTTTCTTTCCCTTTTATTTTAGTTTTAATTTCATTATGTGTAACTAAACTCTTTGTTAGGACTAGATTGAAGCCCTAATCATGTCTTGTTAATTTAATATTAGTGCCGTTGTTTCAATTATTGTGGTTTAATTTAATTGATTATGTCTATGTGATTGAATTCCTCATATTTTATGGTATAAATTTGTTAATTAAGTCAATTTAGATGACCAAGTCTTGGGCTTAATAAGCGACAAAAGAACCTCACCATGGGTTCTTGGCTTAATCAACATGAGAATTATGAGTAAATACCATGCCCTAGGACTAATGTGTTTGTCGATCTCCATAGAATTATGTTTCCCTAAAGAACAACTTAGTAGATACCATGCTAAATCCTGTAGGGAATAAATGAATTAAAGTAGATACCATGTCTAATTCATTGCTTAGAGAGATCAATAGTTTAAGGTATAGATACTATGCCCTTAGGTTGACAAGCATTAAATATACCATATGATTGGAACATTGGCCTAATATTATCTTAATTAGTATGATTTGTGGTAGCAATTTAAGTTGGGAAAATCAATTCTAAATAAAAACAATCCTTGTGGGAATAATCTCGTACTTGCACTCTATACTCACGTTTTGATCTCGTGCACTTGTGAGTAAAACACACCAAGTATTTGCCTATTAATTTAGGTGGGTATTTGGCACAACACATACATTCAGTCACCAATCTTTTTTTTGATAAGTACATTCAGTCACCAATCTAAATTTCAGATTATGCACATAGCTGCTTCTAGCATTTCATTCTTCTCATTGATAACTTGTGACTTTGCCCTACCTTTGGTCTATTTGATTAATGAACTATTTAAAGTCATTAACCAATAACTAATCATTCCTCATGAATAACATAATCATTCAGGGAATGAGATGCACATCCAGTATGTTCAAGGAAGACATGTGCTTCACATTCTATGCAATAACAGAAGATTATAACAATTAAAACTGACAAATAAAGAGGTACCCTTCACAAATAGTGATTTGATCTTCAAACAAAGCAGAAAGGGAATTTTGGAGAGGGTGGTTGGGAACTGGGGAATAGGTTATTGTAATTTTGGCAAAACAAAAAAATTATGTTAAATGGAAGAAAATTTATGGAGGCAAATCTGTAGAGGAAATCATTCTAAGAAATTGGAGGGTCAACAGAATATTACTTACAGCAGCAGAGGCTGCGCGTATCTCTCTGTAAGATTCAACTTCATCAGGAAATGTTTGCTCAAGTTCTTCTAGGAGATGTCTGCGTAAACCCTAAAAAATAAAACCACACACAAGCGAAAAATTCAATAGTAAATGTAAAACTTACTTGAAGCATTGAAATAGATAAATAATTATATACATGTGTCATATCGAGATATAAAGCCAACCTTAAAGGCATCAGTTTTGCCTTTAGTGATCTGATTTTTGGCGATACAGCTATTTATGACATCCCTTGTGAATTCATCTGGATTCTTTCCATCATCAATCAAACTAAAAGCAAAAGTAAAATATCAGTTATTAGAAAATAAAGAAAAGCTTGAATTAGGCCATAAAAGAATAATTGCAGTTGAAGAAGAGGCAATCATGGAAAAAAAACTCACTTAAGAACCTCCATAGGAACCTGAATGCTGCACTTCTCAGCTAATCTAACCATGTTGTCGAGCTCCATAACAAGAGAATTGCTGCAGAATCAAGCGCACAGAAATAAATAACTTGGTAAACCAAGTAACAAATAAAAGAATAAATTACAACACAGGATTGCAGAAAGGTACAGGCATTGGAGAAGAGGAAGCTGTGAGGCAGCGTTGAAGGAAGAGACAGTAAGGTAGAGCTGGTGCAGAAGGCCCAAAGTTTTCTGGATAGAGTTGATGACCTGGTTCAAATTCTGCTTTGGTTCATCCACAGCAGTTGCTGCCGTGTCATTGCCTTGAGAGATGATCATCCCATTGCCGCCAACACCAGTCCCAGCTGTTGCTGCATTCTGTGATGAATCCATCGTTGTGTTTTACTTCCCAGACCTCTAAAACCCTTGAAAATGAATGTGTCAGACAGAAATAAACAAAGTAAATGTAAAGAAAATAACATAAAATAATTAATTGTAAAAAGTTAATCTTCCCTCAGATGTCAAAAAATGTTTACTCATCCATCGACACAATCCAACCAATACAATTTTCAGTGCATCAAGCATATGTATAAACAAAACCAAGCTGTTTTGGAATTATATGGATTTCTCTTATCTCTTTCAAAAGAAGCAAAAGAAATTTAGTAAAATCTCGTAGACTCAAATCTTTGGTGATTTAAGAGTTATTTAGAATATTATCCATTCTTAAAATGAACCTTGTTGGCACCAATACTGCATAGTGTGGGCCAATTGGGTAACATCTGGCATCACTTTATCTCAAAACAATAACAGCAACATAACAACCTCTAGGCTTTTCATATATTTGCTGGACATCCTTAATTAAATGGAGAAACTATATGAATAACATTTCCGCATCCAGTCATGTGTTTGTTACCCCTCATTGAGTTGCTTCTTTTTTAAAAAAAAAAAAAAAAAATTGTTTGTTTAGTTATTTTTATTAATTTTTAATTTTGGTTTTTAAGAAAATAAGGGTACCATTGGAAGAAAAATAGTTTCCATCCAACCTAATGGCCAACCCTAATGGAGTGGCTTACTTGCCATAAGATGATAGTTTAAGGACAAAGTTTTCCTCCAATCTGGGTTGGAGGAATCTGCAACCTAGTCTATAAAAGTGACATGTGTTCCTTGAACATGTAAAATGCACATGTTTTTTTAATAACAAGGACAAAGTTGAAATACATTTTATTAAAAACTCATGTGCATCTCACATGTTAATAAAAAAATGAACACATGTCACTTTTATAGATTAAGTTGAAGAAAATTCATCCAACCCAATTTAGAGGAAAACTTTGTCCTTAGTTTAATATATCTAAGTGTCGCAACAGTTTGTGGAGCTTTTTTAAAAAGTGACTGGTAGTTTCATGGAGTTTAATATTCCTCTTACGAGGAAAAAGAGACTATTTGTCAAATTTGCCTATATTATCAAACTGCTCAATAAGCAGCTACCATGAATGACAGTAAGGTCCCGGGCATTTGGAATGATCTTTAATTGCCAATCTTTCATCGCATAGGCCTAAAACCTGAATCAAGACTTCAAGCCCCATGAATCCATTAACTGGGTCAATGATTTGATTACCCAAAACCTGAGGTGTTGGGATGAGACCAAAATTAGGTCCATTTTTTACCCAAACATAGCTGACATCCTTAACACTTGGCTTCCTTTAACCGTCTTGAATGTTTTCTATTAATGATCAAGTTCAAAGGATTTAGGGGCACCCAAAGAACAGAAAAACATCATTCTCTTTTTAACAATTCGAATGCCAACACAATCACTTACATAGAAAATTGTCAATCGTCTAATCAATCCAACTAATCTTACTATCATTCCTAATACCCGAGCTTTAATTTCTGCTAATGTCAGGCAAAAAACCACTGAAAAACCCGGAATCCAAAAACAGAGAGAAATCGGTGAGAGTGAGAAAAATCGAAGAGAGAGAGAGAAGCACGACAATGAGCTGCGGAACAGACGAGAGTACCTGAGATGCGCTAACCCCACCGGCGACGGCGAAGGGAGAAAATCGATAATGGAAACAAACAAAAAGCCTAAAATTGAGAAATACCCAGATCAGAAATAGCTCCGATAAAAATCCAAAATTGAAAACTTTTTACTGTAAACCATGATTAGAATTTAGAAACAATCCCCAAAACAACAGAAAATCAATCGAACTTACAAAGTCCGTTCGACGTAAAAAGTAAAAAGTGGCCGGAGTATTCCTTTGAGCGTTGGACAGCCAAGAAAAATAATTCGGGTTCTGCAAATTATAAGATCCAATGGATTTTATTTTGGGCCCTATATGTCTAAATCTAATCCCAATTAACAAAAGCCCCAGTTTTATTGGACATCATTTGGCCCAATGACAGTGTTCGCCAATGGCCTGGCTGGTTCTGTACCAGGTCCGGTATTGTAGCACTTTTTTTTATGAATATGTGTTTGATTGGTTTTAATGAAAATATTTTGTAGGAAAAAGTGAAAAAATATATTTTATATGGAAAAATGTAAAAAAAATTGTTTTGTATTGATTTTTTTATTTGAATAATAATAATAAAAAAAATTGATGTGGTATAAAAAGTAGGAATATTGGGATTAATTTTGAGGTGAAAGAATTTTTTCTTTTTGGAATTGAGGAAGGGCCTAGTACAGTACCAGCCCAGGCCATTGGCAAACACTGCCAATAAAAAATAGGTATCACTCCTGGTCTTTGAGGGCAAAATTAAGATTTACCGTGATTAAAATTCAAGTAGCTTACGAGAGGAGCCGCGAAGCCTATCTGTCTTAGGTAATTAGTGGGCTCTACATCTTAGACTGTTCGGGGTAGGTGAGCTTCATAACTCCCAAATTTAATGAAATTCAGGCAATATGACTTTAGGAGAGGTCTCATTTCGACAAAGATAAATGATCTGTTGAACTAAAGATTAGATAGATTTAAACTTGTGTCAATCCTTTATTTACAAACTTACAAGATTATCAAATGTATATTCATGTACTCATATGAGAATAAGTGGGGAAAATGCATTATTCTCAATCATAATTATCATGAGTTTATATCAATTAAGCCATACTAAGGCATGCCACAATTGCCCACCTTCCTTCCAAAAGAGAGCTAGTGTATAATAAATATTATAAAAATGTTATTTATTACATTTTTATTCAATTTGTTGTGAGTTATAAATAGTTAATTGATAGTACGGTGGCATAAAAGGATAGTATATATATATATAGCATTATTCCAAATTCTCTCTTCACCAACCCTTCGCTACCCAAATAACACTTGGCTACTAGCTAGCTAGCTAGGCCAATAGAAGAAATGAATCAACTACAATCCAGACCACATATGAATTTTATATTTTTTATATGTTTAGTAACATCATGGGCCGGGGCTGATTTCTTTTTATATTCTGAAAACTTTATCCAACTTGTGTGACTAAGCTGTTTTTGTACACATTAATAAGTCGAGACCTAATCAACTTGCAGTGTATATAGTACAAAATGATAAAGCAATGGTCAACTTTACATGTAGTGTTGGTTTTGCATCAGCAATGAAATCTCCCTCCCTTTTGGAGAGGGACAGCTGTTTCCTCCATCAAAATTTTGATTTTATTTGGATACGGGGACCAACAAAACATTAAATGCATTGCCCACAAAGCAGATGAATGAATACATCAATGTGTTCCTTCTGTGAAGCTTCCCTTCGGGTTTTATATTTACATTTCATCTCCTCCTTTCTCTCTTTCTCTTATTATGTGACAATGGAAGATGTCGATGCCACCCACCACCTTCCTTTGAGCCATATTACTTATATCTCAATCAACTTTACCCCATCTGCTTATTTCAATGAAAGTTGTTTGTGCATATATGTAGCCGTGCACGCATGGATGATTTAGTGCTGTTCCTAATCACCTAAAAGCTGATGCATATTCTTTCCTGATCTGCTTTGTCTTTTATATTTCATTTCTCAATCAATATGTATCGTACACTCCAGTTCCTACTACCTCCTGTGCTACATTTCCTCCAAAAAGTCTAATTATGGGAAAAAAAAAAAGAGAGAAAGGGACACCCTGCTGATTCTTCAAGTAAAGCTTGACTTCCTCTTTTTTCCCATATCTGATCTGCAAAAAGGTGAAGCATGAATATTTTCAGAGAATCTTTGAAAACTTTTATTCCAAGTGTGTGATAAAGACCATTGAAAACATGGTGGAAAATGCTCTTGAAGTTATTTGGAAGCTGACTCCTTCAAAGCTATATCAGGTTGGACTATATAGGCCACCACAATGTTCAAATGGCCATTATGCAACTTGAGATGGTGGATATTTTGGCCGGGTATGATTGTGTGCATTTTTTGTTTCTTTGTTTTCTGTTCACACCACAAATATGTTAACAAACAACTTAAAAGACAAAAACGTACAACTTTCGTCACGTCAAAACACTTTCAAAGCAAAAATAAATAAATAAACACCTTCCAAAACACGCTAACAATCCGGTGAATAGAATAGAATAGCGCCCACACATTCAAGTAGAAATTAAATTTGTTCAATATTCCCAATTCTTACTACAGCATTTTACTCATAGATGCCAAACCCACTTTCCCAAACACTACTAAGATCTGATGAAGTTCAACCTCATATCAGAATAATGAAGATGGTCAAAGTTTGGCAGTGTTGGAAAAGGCAACGCCAAAAGAAAAAGTCAGATGCACAATTTGCTCAGCAATAGCATGGAACATATGCTAACAGCTTAATGAATGGAGGAAGACTAAAAGATTGCCCTTTAATATGTAAATGCTTTTCTTCTTGAAATTTCCTCTGCAGGACTTGAGATCTTGTTGAAAATGAAGTGTGCCAATAAAGCATATAGCTAAGTAAAGAAAGATCCATGTATGGCATCAGTTCCTTTCAAGACCTCAATTGTTTTTTCATAAGGAAATGTTCTACAGCCACTCAGAAATATTTGATGAAATAATGATTATCATAGACTAGGCCATTTCATTTTCGTGGCACCACCACCTTTCATGCCTAATGATCATACCCTTGCTCTTACCTCGCTCAAAGGAGATTGTGGGAAGAACTTTTACCAAGGTGATATCTTTTTTGACGGCATTTGTGAAT
Organism: Corylus avellana; assembly: GCF_901000735.1. Taxonomy (NCBI): domain Eukaryota; kingdom Viridiplantae; phylum Streptophyta; class Magnoliopsida; order Fagales; family Betulaceae; genus Corylus; species Corylus avellana. The sequence goes on along the minus strand of NC_081543.1, from coordinate 31,212,841 downwards.
TAATATGTTTATGAAGATTCCTTTGACCATGTACCAAATCTCCTGACTTTTTATAAAGGAATACGTTTGAAATACTACAACTTTTATTACAATTTTCTTTATTATTATTATTTTTTTTTGAGGTGAAATTTCTTTAAAATTTAGGGGATGGTTAAGCACAAAATCTAACAAATAAATTTAATTGTTTAATGATTAATGTGATAAGTGACACAAGAATTTATAAAAAAATGTATTACTCCGAACAACAATCTTGCATCAAACACTGCACTTTAAAGTTGATCCAAACAAAAGTATTCTAAACCTTAAATTGAAAACACTCAAAATCAACTTGAGTAATTATCGTTTCCACGAATTTACTTCAAGGGAATTTTAGTGGTCCTGCAATTGAACGATTTGCAATCCTTGCTAATTTGACATGTAAATTTAATTATTTAGTAGTTGAGGTGGTAAATGACACATGAACTATCACACCAGTTTGTAAAAAAATTATAATCGAAGTTGTAACACCCCTAACAACACCCATGTATCAAACACTTCACTTTAAAGTCGGTCCAACCAAAAGTAGTGTAAACCTTAATTGGAAACACTCAAAATCAACTTGGATAATATATATAGACACACACACAACTTTTATTACAATACTCTTTAAAACTTAGGTGACAATATTTTAATGGTAAAAAATTAAGCACAAAATATAAATAAATTTAATTGTTTAATGATTAACATGGTAAGTGACACAGAAATTTGTAATAAAAATTGTAATACCCCCAACAACACTCTTGCATAAAACACTGCACTTTAAATTTGATCCAACCAAAAGTAATCTAAACCTTAAATGGAAACACTCAAAATCAACTTGTAATTATCATTTCCATGAATTTACTTCCGGGAATTATTGGTGGTCCTGCAATTGAACGATTTGCAATCCTTTATGCAAATTTGACATGTAATTTAATTGTTTAGTAGTTGATTATGTGATAAGTAACACATAAACTCTCACACTAGTTTGTAAAGAATTTGTAATAAAAATTGCAATACCCTTAGCAACATTTGTGCACCAAACACTTCACTTTAAAGTATAGTCTAAACCTTAATCGGAAACACTCAAAATCAACTTGGGTAATTAATCATTTCCATGAATTTACTTGGAGGGAATTTTTGGTGGTCCTGCAATATTATTATCGATCCTTTATGCAACACATGTATATAGTGATATGCCATTTGCAAGTTGTATGTCACTAACCATTTAAATATAATATTGAATTACAAAGAAATGATATTGGAGTGGAGATAGACGTAAACATTTCATGCACAGGGTGGCGAACTTTAAGCATTCAAGTTGAACATAATTAAATCACTGAAACAATCTCGATCTTTACCGTATCAAATCTTTTCAGAATAAAGAATAAAGCTTTAATTTCATCAATCCCCCAATGTTATAATTCATCAGAATTATTCGTTCAAAATGATAGTGCGTGCTTCCATGTAATTAAATCATCTTAATTAATGTAGAACTTCCTCGCCAATTAACAACTTAATCAAGGTTCCCAGTTGAGTTTACACCACACACGTGGCATCCAACATTGTCTAAGTGTGAAAATATCAACACAACATTCCTCAGTCATCAAGCAGGCAAAAGAGAAACATAAAAAATAAAAATAAAAAAGGAAAAAGGAAAAGCAATATTCCCAATACAGTTCGAAGAACAACCTTCTTTTTTTTGAAAAAAAAAAAAAAAAACAAAAATTATTTTAAAGACCACAACAACAGCAACAAAAGACTACCAAATCTATGTTAATTCAATAGATTTATTCATTCAAAAAGTAGTGCTCCTTTCTAACACCAATTATTAAATTAATTAAGGTTTCACTAGTTGAGTTTACACCATGTATATCTGTGGCGTGCAGCATTGTTAATTGTCCAAATAGGAGTTATCATATTGGCCAACGCAGCATATACATCAATCAGCAAGCGACAGAAGGGAAAAAGAAAACATCACGCGCAAACTTCCTGAAATTCACCCTTAATTTATGTGAAATTATATGTGAATTGAATTATGCAGTCATTGTTACTGATCTATGTGATGATCAACTTTGCAGCATTATAGAATCATTAATTTATAAAGTTTAGTCTAATTATGATCATTCCAGTACTTCAACCCCATGATGTTATTTATAAGTTGTACTGATATTATTTATAACGACCTAAAAAAAATTAGCCACGTTTGAAATATTTATAATATGAAAGAGAAATACGTATAAGTTACATATTGTATATTCACTATATATTTATTACATAACTCTCTATTTATAAAGAGATAATAAGTAATGATCGATCAAGAAATTCTAAATAAGTAGAGCTAAACTAATTAAGGAATAGATCAGAAAACTAACCCTACAATAAAATAGAATAAAAGAAAATACAAATATTCTAACATAAAGGAAAATAACTTATTAATAAAAATATTTAATTATAAACCTAAACCCTACCACTCCTAAAAATTAGTAATTTAATCTCACATCGTAGAGAATTAATATGTAACATAATATTCAAGACCTTTTATGACTCGTATAGTCGTTGTTGTGGGCAATATAGCCGTCCAATATAAACCAACTTGTGCACATTGTTAATCGTCGTTGGTCGAGGTTAGTTGAGTGCTGATGATGAAAACTTCAGCAATATGTGCAAGACCAAAGCTTCTAAGTGGATAATGAATCCCAAGCTAAAAGCGGTCAATGTTCGCATCTCAAACGAGAAAGAATCCGAAGATTGTGTGGACGTACATTTTGTAGTTTAAGAATAACTATATATGTACATTTTATAACTATAGCTAGCTACTGGGTACGTAGTAGTGTAGTACTACCTTCCTATAATGAAATATATATATATATATATATTATTTTTATCTCTTGAAAATGTTATGACTTAAAAGATATATAAGTTGATCAAACCACAAAAATCCATAAGCAAGTGAAGAAGATATATTTGATTCAGTCGTGGCACTAGCTCGTTCTTATTTTATTAAATTAAAGAGTCTTGGCAACTCATTGCAGATTTACTTTCGGGATTCGTCACTGTACCTCCACAGAAACATATCTTAGATTTATTTAATAACATCGGGCGTGGTAATTATAAGGTTATCCGATTACGTCTGCACTCGTAATGAATGACTCTTTTTTATGATGTTTTTAATTAATGATGCTTGTGCTCTGCATGTTCCATATATATATATATATATATGGTAATTAACGAGGCACAAAACTTAAGCATACATATAAGAGAGTAGATATAAAATTGAAATCTAAGGCAAAAGGACTGCAGAAGGAAACTTAATTAGAACTTTTATATGATAAAAAACATTTCATAATAGATCATGCGAAATTATTACTTTGAAACTTGCAATACATGAAAAGTTATGAAATCTTGACGCATATAAACTTAGGATTATTATTATTTTAACATTATTTCTTATTGAAACAAGTTTACCCCTTGGCCCATTTCAGCATTTCTTGAACTCTGAGCTGTACAAGTTGGCGTGTCTTGAAAGACCATCATGAGTTCAATCCTATGGAAAGCTACCTGAATCTTCCCTGATTGATGGACCTTGTCATCATGGGTGTACACTTAGAAAAAGAGCGCGCACCCGACTGATAGTTCATATCGTGCTATCTGTGAATCACATGTATCATTTGATCTGGTACGTACCGATTAAATCAAGTCATGTCATAATGGTGTCTTGTGGTTAACTTATTAAAACATGGTTCACTTGCTATTTTATAAACATATCATACTTAAGCTAGCTATTCGTGAGTTCATAGTTATGCATACATAATTTGTGTGTGCATTATTTTCATGATTTATCATAATCCTAATCATGGCATAAAACATTATGACACGTATTAAAAATAAAAGTATTAGATAGAAAATTTCCTCAACTTTGTTTCAAAAGTCATAAGTTTAATAGAAAGCATACTTGCACTTTTGTTGGAGTTTTAAAATACCTACTTACCTGGACGCTGACACGTGGAAAAAGTGTCCCTTCACCTTAAACCCCAGCAATCTGTTTAGAAAGGCTCTTTAATCTAATTTTTTTCAGAATTTTTTTGATTTAAAAAAAAAAAACCATTTTGGCCATAATTTTATTTTCTGGACTGCACTCCTTCCCTCTCTCTCCTATTTAATTTTTTGGAATCTAATAAGGATCAAGCTATATATCGAGATTTTCATTTTCTGGACTCATCAACGTCCCTCAACCAACTTTAAAAAAATTACAAAAAAAAAAAAAAAATCTAACTACTTGACATGTCACATGTGTATGATCATATTAGGACAAGATTTATGCCTAGATCAGTACCTCAAAGTCTCAGGTTCTTTCCCCAATCTGAAGCTCTCAACTCCTTACAACTCTTGTTTGGCCACCTAAACCCCAATCAAAAGACACCAAATTTATGTTCTTAAGTAAGTCCATAAACTTATTAGAGTGGTTCCAAATATTCTTAGGTCCCAAACATGTTCCAAAGTTTTAGATTTTTCCTCCATTCCAGTGCATGTTGGAAGGACCGGATTTGATGTTTTAAATTTGCCTCCAACTTGTAATTAATCTTCTATATATAAGTTTGGAAACTTTTCTATATGCTTGCAGAACCTCAACAACTTCCAAGCAGCAAGTTAAACATTGAGATACCATAAGAACAATATGTATTTTCCTTAATTCAAACTGAATATCAGACCCTTTCGAACTGTTTAATAATAAATATAGCAGACCAGAATCATCCGTCCCAAGTTCAATTCGAATTGAACTTGAAACTGCGGGATTGGAAAGCAAGCAAAATCATTGGTCCCAAGTTATCTGAATTGAACTTAATTGGGACGCATAGATACGAAACACCATGATCCCATATTAGGAAGATGAAAAGTAGCCCAATGTGTCATTTATAAAGATTGTCATAAGTATTAAGGTCCTGTTTGGTTTGTGAAATAAGTATTCCAGTAGGAAAATGAATAAGTATTACTGGAAATAGAAGAGGTCGGAATAGAATAATTATTCAAATTCTTTTGTTTGGTAACAACCCATATTTCATAATTAGAATTGAACCAAAATTACTAAAAAGTCTGTTGGGTTTTGAATTGCCAAATTCGGTGACAAAATACATTCATCTGCAATCCCGTCAGCAGTGCATACACGAGGTGTTGTGTCAAGAGAAGACCTAGAAGATGTGGTTAAGCTTAACCAATCATAATAGAAGACCTATATGATATGGTTAAGTTTAATCAAATCGGAATTCTTTAATTAGAGTTAAAATAGGATTTGATTAAATTTCGTATCCTGCACATGTATCAGTATTCGGACCATAACTTTCGGCTCAAGAATCGGATTGAGGTGAAACCAGCGGCATTGAAAAGCTAACACAAAATTCTACAAATCTTTGTGAAATAAGATTTTCAAAATTCGAAAGTTAGCTATGCCAAAATCGTCTCGAAAGATAAGGAAGAAAATTTGGATGAATCCTATTCCAACTAGAACTAGTTTTTCTTCCCATTTCAACTAGTACTAGGTTTTCTTGTAGTCTATATATAGAGAGCTGTTATGCACGAAATTGTAAGGAATTCCACATAAGAATTCCATGTGCTAAGAGAGCGTTTAAGATATTGAGTGTTAGGGTTAGTCTCTCTTAGATTTAAAGGTTGTGTCTTCATCACAAATCATATACAACCGAAGTCTACCGGAGTTCCGGTAAAGGAGATCAAGTAGAAGGATTGTGCCAGATGTTCTGGAAAGGGCTACTGCGGTAGAAGTCAAGTGGGTCGCTTGTCTTATGCAAGGAAGTGTCAATTGCAAAGGTTTTGTAAGTGTGAACTTCTTGTAATCCTTATTCTTTTATAGTTGATTGATTTCCTGGGTTTGGCTGCCCCGGAGAGGTTTTACATTTAGAGAGTTCTCTAAATGGTTTCCTCTTCGTAACCAAATTTCTGTGTTCTTGATTGCATATTTCATATCAGTATTTGGTTGATTTTTTAACTACTAAGTTAGATCTGTTTTCTGGATATTTTCTGTAAAACTCCTAGACGTGTGAGTAGGTGATAATTGGAGTCGTTTTAGAATTTTCAATTGGTATCAGAGCGGGTTCACTTTGTTTGGATTAAATTCCTGAGTGAGATCCTTGACTCCTTTGCTATGAATACTCCTCAATCCCTTAGCATGGATTCTGATGAGGAGATTGACCTTCAGATGGCCTATAACAAGCTCTTTAAGAAATTTGTTAAATTAACTCATCATCATCAAATTTCCTTTAAAAAGCTTAATGATGTTGAGCATGAGAAAGAGTCTTTGGTTATTAATTTGTCTAAATCACATGCCTTAATTGACTCTTTGAAATCTGAAAATACTATGCTTATTGATAAATTGGGTGCCTCTACTTCACATGCTTCTAATTCTGAAAGAAAAACTTTGTTTGTTAAGCATGTGAAAGTTGAAGAAGTCAAAGCTAATATAGCTTGCTTGGATAAGGGCAAAACTTCTTGTATGAATACTTGTGTGAAGCCCGAATTCAAGGCTCTTTCAAGGAAACAAACTCATGCAAAGTTTGTTCCTACATGCCACCATTGTGGGATTATTGGTCATATTAGACCAAATTGTTCTAAGTTGAAATTCCAAAGACCTTGGAATAAAAAGGCTGCTCTTAAGAAAGAAAAAGGTGGTGTAGAGTCATGTTTGTCTAGATCTAAGTATATGTATATCCCTCCTCATATGAGACAAGCTTCTCCGAAATTTGTCCCTACCTGCCATCATTGTAGAAAAGTTGGTCATATTCAACCTAACTGTTTTAAGTTGAGACCTCGTGAGCATAATAGTGAGAATTCATATTCTAGGAAAGGTTTTGAGGGGCTATGCATAATGATGAAGGGAGTGTTACCTAGGTTAGATGAGTTTGACAAGAGTCACAAATCTGTATCTAGGGTTAAGAAGGTTTGGGTTAGGAAGGTTGATACCATTCACCCTTTGAGGGGGAGTGGTAGTGAACTCACCTAAAGTAAGGTGGTCCATAACATGCTTAGGATTGGTTGTCTTGCATATTTCTTCATATCCTAGAGCATGTAGCATTCATTGCATTGCATTGCATTTATTATTATTTTTTTTGTTTTTGTTTGTTTTTTTTAATTTTCAGTTTTGCATATATATGCATTGCATTAATTTTGTGCATTTTATTTAAAAAAAAAAAAAAATTCAAAAATTCAAAAAGACAAAAATATAGTTTTTAGGTTGTCTTCTTATTTTTGTCATATGCACCTTGATAGTCCATAAATTTCTCATGTATACTTTATGGATCCAATTCCTTATATCTCAAAATGTGCTTACTATACATGGGATGAATATTTATTAATGGACTGATTTTTTTTTGGCCTAAGCTTATGCTTCTATGGTACATTTTACCTATGCTTGAACTCTTATGCACATTTAAGCTTAAATTGAGTATGAATTTGGCCTTAAGGGTGAGTTATGTTAGGCAACCATATGAAGAAGATTGACTAGTTGTGTCTATCAAATTGACCAAATGCTAGTTGAACCTAGGACCTAAAAATTCCAGCATTCCTCTAATTTCGTTTAAGCACTAAATGATTAAAGACACATTCTCAAAGAAAAAAATAGTGAAACAAGAAAACATATGAACATATTCCAAAAGGAATCTATTTCACTATGTCTTATTTGTGCTCAACTTGTCCCTATAGAAATAGTCGTGACCATATTCATTGTGGAAAGAGAC
>NC_081543.1:31116821-31204978 GCF_901000735.1 Corylus avellana | reverse complement strand
TGAGCATTAGAAAGAGTCTTTGGTTATTAATTTGTCTAAATCACATGCCTTAATTGACTCTTTGAAATCTGAAAATACTATGCTTATTGATAAATTGGGTGCCTCTACTTCACATGCTTCTAATTCTGAAAGAAAAACTTTGTTTGTTAAGCATGTGAAAGTTGAAGAAGTCAAAGCTAATATAGCTTGCTTGGATAAGGGCAAAACTTCTTGTATGAATACTTGTGTGAAGCCCGAATTCAAGGCTCTTTCAAGGAAACAAACTCATGCAAAGTTTGTTCCTACATGCCATCATTGTGGGATTATTGGTCATATTAGACCAAATTGTTCTAAGTTGAAATCCCAAAGACCTTGGAATAAAAAGGCTGCTCCTAAGAAAGAAAAAGGTGGTGTAGAGTCATGTTTGTCTAGATCTAAGTATATGTATATCCCTCCTCATATGAGACAAGCTTCTCCGAAATTTGTCCCTACCTGCCATCATTGTAGAAAAGTTGGTCATATTCAACCTAACTGTTTTAAGTTGAGACCTCGTGAGCATAATAGTGAGAATTCATATTCTAGGAAAGGTTTTGAGGGGCTATGCATAATGATGAAGGGAGTGTTACCTAGGTTAGATGAGTTTGACAAGAGTCACAAATCTGTATCTAGGGTTAAGAAGGTTTGGGTTAGGAAGGTTGATACCATTCACCCTTTGAGGGGGAGTGGTAGTGAACTCACCTAAAGTAAGGTGGTCCATAACATGCTTAGGATTGGTTGTCTTGCATATTTCTTCATATCCTAGAGCATGTAGCATTCATTGCATTGCATTGCATTTATTATTATTTTTTTTGTTTTTGTTTGTTTTTTTTAATTTTCAGTTTTGCATATATATGCATTGCATTAATTTTGTGCATTTTATTTAAAAAAAAAAAAAAATTCAAAAATTCAAAAAGACAAAAATATAGTTTTTAGGTTGTCTTCTTATTTTTGTCATATGCACCTTGATAGTCCATAAATTTCTCATGTATACTTTATGGATCCAATTCCTTATATCTCAAAATGTGCTTACTATACATGGGATGAATATTTATTAATGGACTGATTTTTTTTTGGCCTAAGCTTATGCTTCTATGGTACATTTTACCTATGCTTGAACTCTTATGCACATTTAAGCTTAAATTGAGTATGAATTTGGCCTTAAGGGTGAGTTATGTTAGGCAACCATATGAAGAAGATTGACTAGTTGTGTCTATCAAATTGACCAAATGCTAGTTGAACCTAGGACCTAAAAATTCCAGCATTCCTCTAATTTCGTTTAAGCACTAAATGATTAAAGACACATTCTCAAAGAAAAAAATAGTGAAACAAGAAAACATATGAACATATTCCAAAAGGAATCTATTTCACTATGTCTTATTTGTGCTCAACTTGTCCCTATAGAAATAGTCGTGACCATATTCATTGTGGAAAGAGACGGTCACTACCAGACAATGTTTGAGTATGTGCTACTACTACATGGGAAGTGTATTGGATGAGGGTGACACGGCCCTAGCAAGGTTTGACTTTTGTTTAGATATACATGTCAATCTTCCCATGAGGTAATTTAAGTTTTTGCTTGCAAGCCTATCCCATTACCGTATAAGTTCTTAAACTTACTTGATGGTTAGCTTTCACACACAACACACAAGCATGGGTCGAGTGGAACATGTTGCTTTGCTTGTGTTGAAGAAACTTTTGTTTCATATTTTTTTATTCTCATGTATATTTTGGACATTTTGAGATATTACCGGATAATCATTGCTTAATACATGAGTCTTTTATGTTTTATCATGTGAGTGTATTTGACATAACAAGTCTTATATTGAAAAAAAAAAAAAAAAAAAAAAAATCTGACTTTTTTCTTCATTTTTTTTATGTCATTCACTAAGGGGGAGAATTGTTTTTATCATGCTCTTGCATTTCACTCATTATGCATTCATAGTTTTGATTTTGTTTATGTTTCTCTGACCTTCCTTGGGCTTATTGGTTTTTTACTGCCCTTTGTCCATTCATGACAAAAAGGGGGAGAGAAAGTTTTATAGAGTGCAGATTGGGAATAGATAGAACACCATAGATGATTTTGATTTTGATATACTTGTTGCATCTATGAATGATATTTGTTTTGTGTTTTAACTGATTTGGTGAGTTATTCATGATTATATTCTATTCAAATTTGTTATATTATTGGTACATTGGGTATTTCTATTCCACATACGTTTAATATGTTTTGTGAGTGTTTCAGGAAACAAGAGTTATCTATTCAGATATAACTTGTAAATTTTGTCACAGAATTGTCAAAGGGGGAGTTTGTTGGGTTTTGAATTGCCAAATTCGGTGACAAAATACATTCATCTGCAATCCCGTCAGCAGTGCATACACGAGGTGTTGTGTCAAGAGAAGACCTAGAAGATGTGGTTAAGCTTAACCAATCATAATAGAAGACCTATATGATATGGTTAAGTTTAATCAAATCGGAATTCTTTAATTAGAGTTAAAATAGGATTTGATTAAATTTCGTATCCTGCACATGTATCAGTATTCGGACCATAACTTTCGGCTCAAGAATCGGATTGAGGTGAAACCAGCGGCATTGGAAAGCTAACACAAAATTCTACAAATCTTTGTGAAATAAGATTTTCAAAATTCGAAAGTTAGCTATGCCAAAATCGTCTCGAAAGATAAGGAAGAAAATTTGGATGAATCCTATTCCAACTAGAACTAGTTTTTCTTCCCATTTCAACTAGTACTAGGTTTTCTTGTAGTCTATATATAGAGAGCTGTTATGCACGAAATTGTAAGGAATTCCACATAAGAATTCCATGTGTTAAGAGAGCGTTTAAGATATTGAGTGTTAGGGTTAGTCTCTCTTAGAGTTAAAGGTTGTGTCTTCATCACAAATCATATACAACCGAAGTCTATCGGAGTTCCGGTAAAGGAGATCAAGTAGAAGGATTGTGCCAGATGTTCTGGAAAGGGCTACTGCGGTAGAAGTCAAGTGGGTCGCTTGTCTTATGCAAGGAAGTGTCAATTGCAAAGGTTTTGTAAGTGTGAACTTCTTGTAATCCTTATTCTTTTATAGTTGATTGATTTCCTGGGTTTGGCTGCCCTGGAGAGGTTTTACATTTTAGAGAGTTCTCTAAATGGTTTCCTCTTCGTAACCAAAATATTTGTGTCTCTGTGATCTATTGTTCTACATATTTTGGTTGTATGCTTGTTTAATTTTTAATTCTGCGTATTATTTGCATACACCTATTCAACCCCCTTATTGGTGTCGTTTGGAGTCGTTTATAGTTTTTTCAAAGTCCATATAATTTCTAATTTTTTCCAAACTTCTAAAAAAAAAATAAATTAAAAAAAAAAAAAACCTTGTGGGTGGCCAGCAGGAAGAACTACTGGGGGTGGCGCAAAGGGCCTCTTTGTGCCCTTTTGGAGGTGATGACCCCCAATAGCACTCGGGGTGGCTGCCATCGGGTGTGGCCTTGGTCTCCCCAAGAAGTATCAGGCCACTTCTAATGGGAATATCTATTTCTATAAATAGACACTTACCAAACAAAAAAAAAAATGGTTATTCTATAGGAAAAGTCATTAATGTTTCTTGGTATTTATACACGAATTTATGGCGTTTAAAAAAACACGAGAAAGCTCGGTGTTTTCTGTAATAAACCCGTCAACTTAAGCCTTTAGTGATTCTACATTTTCTTGATTTATTTAATTGTGTACAAATTTCTGTTTATACGTACAATGTTGAAAGTGATTTGAATAATTTTAAATATAAACAAATAAATCCATAAACAAATTTCTCAATTTAAGATAAACAAATTCTTATTTATCACAAAAATATTTATCCTTATCGGTTGGAGTAAAGAATTATATAAAGTGGCATATGGACAAACAACTTTCATAAAATATTTATAAAAACGACATGATAGTCACTGCTTGTGAAATTCACGATGCCAAATGCTTTAAGAATACGACATGATCACAAATATCTACATCATCTTTGTTTACTATAGATTTGTTTTTTTTTTTATAGATACTATGCATTTGTTTGTTTCTATTGTTTTAGAGCACAATTTGATCGTTTGGAATTTTCTGTCCACATTTTAAAAATTTGACAAAAATTTGAGAAAGGGGGTGTAGGTTCTAGGTGCTCGAATTTGTCTCCAAACTGTCCAAGATGTAGAGCTCACTTGCTCAAACACCCCTAAATGTGTACCTTTCTGCCTCATCCATCACCTTAGGCTACTAGCCTATTAGTTGGGGGTTTCCATTGGACCCACTTTAAAAATAAGGGTTAATTATTATTATTTTTTTTAAGTATAAGTACGTAGTTTAATTAACACCAAATCAAACCAACCTTTCAACTTCAAAAACTTTCGTAAATAATACTTGTGAATATCTGACAAATTAGGGAGTTGTTACTTTTTGTTTATGTTTGGTCCAATATTTTAACTTCGCGTGTACGTATCACCAAATCAAAATAATTAGGAACTACAACATATTTCATATTAAGTCACATCTGAGACATGTGATAATTGTTGATTGATTTGATGTTTCACATCGTCATTAGATTATTAAATAGACAAAATATACCAACTCCATTTATCAGAAAATTCTGACGCGGCAACTTGCCACGTCAGAAATTCTCTGACGTGGTACACCACCACGTCAGAATTTTCTGATGTGGCAAAATAAATTATATAATTTTTTAATTTTCCAAATTTGTAACATTTTTTCTGACGCTCCAACATATAAAACGTCGGAATTTTCTGACGTATCACTATTTACATGTTAGAAAAAAAATTTCTAACGTTGTAAAATTTGCACATCAGAAATTTTCTGACGTGGCAATAAACCAGGTACTGTAGCCACGTCAAAAAATGTTTTTTTTTTTTTTTTTTGTAGTGCTAAGATAATTATGAAACGGAGGGTTGATTTGATTGTCATTATACCACGTGGAAAGGATTTAGCCCTAAAAATAACATCAAGACCCAACACTTAGCGGGATCCATAGCTTGAATGGCTATCATCCCCATATATTAGAGTGATCATGTGGCCCTTTGTGTTGTCCTATGATTCTGCATTGACAATGAAGCCATACAGTGAAGGGCAGTTTGATTAAGACAATGCTAATGATATGTCAGCTTCTCTATAAATTTGGTATCCAACTCTTACGAGCTTTGGTGTGCGGGAAAGCTCATGTCAAAAACTTGGAAATGAGACAGCAAGGGCCCGCGTGGGCTCTCACAACTCGCTGCAGTTGTAGTATCTGCCTCTGAAAGCTGCCAGAAACTCATGCGAGCATTACAAGTACCAATGAAGGACACGATAGCATTGCCTCGGACGCGTGTGAACATGTCAGACACACAAACTTGTCTTGTTTCTTAGATTTTTCTCACTCTTGCTTAAGAACGTACCCCAACTGATAAAAGAAAATTTTGAGTAAACAAAAATCAAAACAAAAAAATGGCCACCTCATTTTGCTTTATAAATGAATTGAAGGCTATATTTTTTATGGTCTCTGAAGAGAAAGAGAAGCGAGAAAAGAAGAAATGGGAAGACAAGAGTTTTATGTGAAACCTCGAAGGAAAAAAACTATGGTCAAAGGAGACAAGAGTTTTAACTCCTCCTTCCTAGTTTAGAGCCTGGTTTTTTGGTTATTATGAGGTTGCTGAGATTTGTTCAGAAAGAGTCATGGGGGAAGACTAGGGAAATGGTGGAGGACGAAGGAAGGAGAGACAGAGGGAGGGGGAAGAGAGGGATGGGGGTGAAGGGGTCCCAGAAGGAGCTGATCTACGAGAGATGCACTACTCGACAGTTTTGGGATTAATTTATGCATGAAGTTAAAATTTTGTTTGTGTCTTCTCTTCTTCTCAAATATGGCTTACGGTTATATTGTATGTCAAATCGATTGTCACGGCGTAAAATGTCTTACGTTAAAAAATATTGGTCTTTTAAAATCTCGCACTTTCTTTTTTTTTTTAAAAAAAAAGAAAAAGATATTTTTCGCTATTTGTTTTTTCATAAAATATTTTTCATCAGTTGAAAACATTTTATGAAACAGTGTCCACATTGGGTGAATAGTAGTAAGATTTAAAAAAGAAAGATTCTAAAACAGTAAAAAATTCGTATTACTGTACAACTAACATAAATACTGTTCACTCACGTTGGGTGTTCTATATATCACTAGTCTATAGGAAATCATTAGCAATTTATTATATTTTCACATAATCTTAGGAGTTAAGAAAAAGAGAGAAACAAAGAAAATGAACTACAAAATAAGAGGGTGTATGATAATAGAAGGCCTTTATATACGAGATTAAGATTTATTACAATGGCATGACAATTGTGTGATGGCTCTTGTGGGGCCATATGCCCTGGTAGATATGTTTTGGAAGCATAAAACACTCAAGCAGGTAGGCCACATAAAAAGCCTTTTAACAATTGGCTACCAAGGATATGGGAGATGATAAACGTAAATCATTTTACGCATAATGAAGATTAATTATTTCCCTCGGTCAATTGAAAACATTTTTAGATTGACGGATATTTTATGTTGCACTTGATGCTAAAAAATAAGAAGAAGGAGAAAAAAAATCAAAAAATATTTTATGTGTGGACCATATTTTTTTGTTTGAAAAAAATATTATGATGTGACATAAAGTTGAAAACTATTTTTATGTTTTTAGTAATGTTTTGTGTTTAGTTAGGTTGTTTGTTAATGTTTATTAATTTTATTTTATTTTTTTAAAAAAAAGGTAGACAAATATATATATATATATTTTTTTCATGGCCTAGATTGATCTAGTTAGCTGAGTTTATTATTGATTGAAGTGGCGTTTACTATTTGTCAAGTTGGACGTATATCTATCAAGAAATAAATAGCTAGAGTCTATATATTTAACTGGGGACGAAAATTGGCATCGATCCAGATCCTCCATCATGGTGCGGGTTGTAGATTAGCTTAAGAAGAGCTCTCCTCATATTAGCCTGCTTCCCCCCTCATCAAATCACTAAGGTATATACCACGCGTGTTAAATAAGCGTGGGGCTGGGCACCACCACTCTCTTCCGTTACGTGGTCGAGGCGGCGCACGCCGTTATTTCCATAACCGCCATCTATTTTCCGTTATATGGTCAATAAACACCCATGTTTTAACGGTAACTCTTGTAGCTAGCTCTATATAAACCCAACTCGCACTTCATGGTTTAACCCAAAAAGGAAAACCCACACATTCTTGGGAACATATATCTCCCTAGCTCTGTTACCCTTTGTTTCCTTCCCTCCCACTTCCACATCCATGGAGACACACATCGACAGCTTGTGGGTTTTTGCTCTCGCTTCCAAGTGCAGAGCTTTCTCTTCCCCTTTGCTTTTCGTTTTTCTCTGCTTGGCTTGGCTAGCCATGGCTTTGTGCTATTGGGCTTACCCCGGCGGCCCCGCCTGGGGAAAATATTTGTGGAGAGGTTCAAGATCAAAGTCAATACCGGGGCCCCGAGGTTTCCCGGTGCTGGGAAGCATGAACCTAATGGTTAATCTCGCTCACCACAAGCTCGCTGCGGCGGCCGACTGGTTCGGAGCTAGGCGACTCATGGCTTTCAGCCTCGGCGAAACACGTGTCATCGTGACATGCAACCCCGATGTGGCTAAAGAAATCTTAAACAGCTCAGTCTTCGCTGACCGCCCAGTGAAGGAGTCTGCGTACAGCCTGATGTTCAACAGAGCGATTGGCTTCGCTCCTTATGGAGTTTACTGGCGAACCTTGAGGAGAATCGCCGCCACTCATCTCTTCTACCCGAAACAAATCAACGCCTCGGAGCCCCAGAGGTCCGAAATCGCTGCTCAAATGGTGTCCTTGATTGCATGTCGCACCGGAGAGTTCTCTGTCCGCGATGTACTGAAGCGAGCGTCGCTTAGCAACATGATGTGCTCTGTGTTCGGAAATAACTATGAAACCGTGGAGCTGGGCGAGCTCGTCCAGGAAGGTTACGAGCTTCTGGGGAAGCTCAACTGGTCCGACCACCTTCCTTGGCTTGCTGGTCTCGACCTTCAGAAAATCAGGTTCAGATGCTCCAAACTCGTTCCTAAAGTGAATCAGTACGTCAACAGGATTATCAAAGAGCACAGAGACCAAACTGGCCAAAAAAACCATGATTTTGTCGATGTTCTTCTGTCTCTTCAAGGACCAGATAAATTATCGGACGACGATATGGTCGCCGTTCTTTGGGTAAGCAAAACAAAATGAAATAATGTTTATTTTATTCAGAAAAATAATACTAGGAAGTACTAGTTTTACTAATACATCATTTCAATCTACTAAATAACATTATTGTTTTATTTTCCAATAAAATAATGTTTGGTTGGTCAGAAAAAGGTTGGACAAAAGAAACCAAAACGTTAGAATCTACAACAGTGTGGGCTCAATGGGATTAAGATTCACCAAGTAAAAGAGCCATTGTAATCTGTTTTTAATAATGCTAATTATATATTCTTTATTACAGGAGATGATCTTCCGAGGAACGGACACTGTGGCGGTTTTGATAGAGTGGATACTAGCGAGGATGGTACTCCACCCAGATATCCAATCAAAAGTGTACGATGAGCTCGATCAGGTGGTCGGAAGATCAAGGCCGTTGAAGGAATCAGACATTCAATCACTGGCTTACCTGCCTGCTGTGGTGAAGGAAGTTCTTAGGCTACACCCGCCTGGCCCACTTCTATCGTGGGCCCGCTTGGCCATCACGGATACCACAATTGATGGGCACCACGTGCCGGCGGGGACCACGGCAATGGTTAACATGTGGGCAATCACAAGGGACCCACAAGTGTGGTCGGACCCACTGGAGTTTAAGCCGGAGAGGTTCGTGTGCAAGGATGCTGCTGACATGGAGTTCTCCGTGATGGGATCGGACCTGAGGCTGGCGCCGTTCGGGTCGGGCCGGAGGACCTGCCCCGGAAAGGCATTGGGTCTTACCACGGTGACCTTTTGGGTGGCAGCCTTGTTACATGAATTCGAGTGGGTGCAGTCGGGTCATAACCCGGTGGATCTCTCCGAGGTCTTGAGGCTTTCATGTGAAATGGCCAACCCGCTTACTGTGAAAGTGAAAGCAAGGCGCAGATAAGAAGAATAGGCATCAAAGCAGAAGGCAGCAGACACAACTTTTGTAGATAATATGCAGTTGTTGGTCTTAAATATGTTTGAACCCTCTCTATAAGCTTTCATGTGTGCTCCGTTTCCTTGACAACAACATGTATGGTTATGAAAAGTGCTACTTTATTTCCCTTTTTGGTTTATAGTTTCAATACATGACTGTTGATTTCTTATATATATATATATATATCCATCTATGTATATTAATCTTTTTATGGGAAATCATGTTTAGCCTACTACAAATTCCCTACAATTAATTCACATGACAGTCCAAATTTTATGACTGGTATATGACAATTTATATTTTAGTTACTCATATAGTTGGTAAGTGTTAATTGAACTATCATATTAGTTTGTAAATTATCTACCAAGATGAATCAAAAACTAAAAATAAAAAATAAAAAAACGAAAAGAAAGAGGTTTACACGTCAATATATATTTGTCTACGCATGCACCGCAGACAAAAAGAGGTACATGAGAAGCTTATTAGCAAAGACAAAATCTTTCTATTACTACTTGTCTTGATTAGCCCAAGCCTAGCTACCATGTTTTATGTCGCGTATATGGTTTTGTTTGTGTGATTAACGTTCGAGTGATTAGAAGCAGAAAATGATAGACTTATGGGTGAACCATATTGAATCATTTATCTTAGAAGGTTAGGCTGATAAGAAATAATAGACTTCATTTTTCGAGGTAAATATTGCAAAAAATCATTAAAAAGATAATGAAGAACAACTTGCTCAACAAGTATATTGTCTCGAATAAATAAAAATATCTTTCCTCCAAACTTGCTCCTAAGACTAATGATCGAATAGTTGACTTTGCTAAACAATGAGCGAGTAAAAACTATTCAACATGGTCATTTTCGCATCATCGATTAGTTGCTCTAAACCATGGACTCTAGCAGCATCTTTATTTCCTCAAAGCATTTACTATTTGTAATGCATCTTCTTCGACTGTAACATATTAAAATCCCAATTTATATTAAATTAATTTCACAACCTTCCGAGCTGCAAACGACTTTGCTACCGTCAGGTCAGATATATATACAGTTTTATATATGGAACACATTGATGCCTATACTTTTTCCTCCTGGTCTCTCGCAATCATACTTACACCCATATTTGTTGTTTTATCTATTGCAACATCCTAGTTTACCTTTATCACCCCAACAGGCAGTTCTTAGCTAACCTTTATCACCCCCAACAAGCGGTTCTTTCCAATATCTCAGTCTCACAGTCGCTTGATTTTTCTTCTCTTTATTCCTTGGGTTGTGTGAAGCTTTATGAAATTCCTCCACCGTCTCTTTTGCACTTCTTACTACTTGGGTAGGATAGATAAAATCACCTCCATAAACAATTGTACCTATGCGGAGCCAAATTCTTCTTTCTATTGCAGCTACAAATCGACTTAATCATTTAAATTAATATTATAGTAAAACAACATCACATAGATATAGAAAAATCCAACCATTTATCCTTGAACAAACGTTCATCATAACATCGATCGAATTCTTGAGTGAATAAAGCATTAATCCAAATCATTAGTTAACAATTAATCATGATTTCGTGTAACAGATAAATTCATTTCAAACTAAATTAGAAGAATTGCTTTCAATTCAATCTATAAATTTTTCATATATTCCTTAATATTTAAGACTCATATTTTAAAAAAAAATAGCAAATAAGAATTATATACTTTTTTTAATTGTCCTCGTGTAATTGATAACTACATATTTCTATATGTGAATGTTCCTATGTATATAGTTTATTCTAAGAGCTAGTGGGAACTGACATTATAGGTAGATGCTTTTGTATGTCATTATGTTAACAAAAAGGATGGAAAACCTAAAGGACCAATTGTGTCTACATGACTATTAAATTGCAGTACTCGATCTTTGTTGGATCCGAAGTAATAGATTAGTCCATTATTGCACTAATAATTTCATTACTAATACTATGTATTGAATTGATTAATCATCTTCAACAGTTAAATCATATTTCAAAACTTGTAAAATACACAGAATATTATTGAAATCCACCAACAAAGAAAGTGGGCTAGATACATATACATATAGCATCTTTTGCAAATCATAGGCTAACGAACTCTTTTACGTTATTTTCAATGACTATGGTTTGGTCCAGCTCTATAGCAGGACATAAAAAAACACATTCCACTCTAACATGTCTAAGTTTCAATTAAAATTGAATTTAAGCCGAATCCGTTTCAATAAGAGCATATGTTGAGGACATTGGTTTTGTTTATTAAATCTATTCGAGAATAACTTCAATCAAGCTATGTTATAAATGTAGTGTTTGGCACTCTCCAATAAGAAGCAGACAAATCAGCTTGAAACATTAAAAAATATATATATATATAACTCTTCACAGCAAATAATTTTTCTTCTCTTAACAAAATACTTCATAGACAAAATACTAAATGACAAAACCACCGAAGTCATCATCTTGATTGGTTTTGAAAAATTTGGCATCGAAAGTTTTTTTTCTTCTTCAAAATAACGTTAACAAACAATACAAAATACGAAATATTCAAAATTATTTCACATTTACATCCTATCAAAACACTTTTTCAAATAGAAAACATACAACACCCTTTAAAAAAATTTGAAGGATGGAAAACAAAAATGAAAAAGTTAAGCATCCATTGTATTTTATTCTACATGGTTTGTCAAGAAAGCACCCCTTCTGACAAGAAATAGGTGTTTTTTTTTTTTTTTTTTTTTTTTCAGTCCCTCCATCATTTTCTAGCAACTTCCACAGTTGGGAATCAGGCACATAAAACCTTGGCAGCTTTTACCAAATGGACAAATTTCAGCATGAAATTCAAACAAAATAGATGAAAGTCATTGTAGCAACAGGTGAAAGTACAGTAGAACAGGTGAAAGACAATGCAGCAATTAAAATGTCATAAAAGCATCCACAGAATATTCGAAGCATCTATGTATGAAGTGTACACAGGGCCATTACTCGTCAGTGGACCTAAAGAAAGAAATGGACAAAGACATTCACACTCCCAAAAACATAATTTTAACCCTATTGAGGAGGACAGACAATATTGCACCCTAACCTTATAAGTCATTTGAAAGGTGTTTTTAGGAGATAATTTATATTTTTTTAAAATGATTAGTTATTTACTGGCTTATTCAACATACAATTTTTTAAAAAAAAATTTATTTCACTAATTATAAATTGTTAGATGTGACAATTCGCATTTACATATATGTCAAATGTAGATCATATTGAAGTATGTATATAAAACTATATATATAGATAAATTATAATTCAACTTACTTAACTAGAATGGTTAAACAGCTCAACTATAACTTGTTAATTTTGTGTTAGGTTCTTGTCAAATTTGTGGGTCGTGTCAAAATTTATAGCCCTAAATATTAGGTGCCGAAGTATGAGTATAAGACTTTATAAAGTAACTCTAACTCGATCCATTTAATTAAATAAGTCACATCCTTCGATCTTAATTAACCCGCTAATTTCGTTTTAGCTTCATGTCGAATTCACAGATCGTGTTAAAAATTACTAGCCACTAACTGTTATGTCAATTTATAAGAAAATTATAATACTCCAAATATCTTGGCGCAATAAAAAACTTTATTAGACAAATTTACCGTATATGATTTCTTTAAGGTTTGTTTGGGTATGGACTAGTTAGCGTGATACATATAGTTTATTAGAGTGATGGCTTGTGGTTTGTAGTCCTTCCTCTGATTAAAATACTGCATAGGTGATGCAACATAACTTAGTGGGTTGTAGCGAAGAACATCAATAAGCAGCGAATAAATAACTCCAGATCTAGATTCTATCAAAGATTTAAGAATTCTTCTTGACAAAAGCTAGATACTCTCTAGGTTTTGAAGGAAAATAAAGAATAACGCTCAACTCTGAGGTTTCTTATTCAACAAAATCAATAATTAACATAAACTGATAAATTATAGGCTATAAGCATGTATTTATAGCCCAAAGACTCATAAACCTAATAAAATATGACATAAATACTTCCAAAACCCTAAACCTAATAAAATAACGAAATATTGACTCCTAAAACCCTAATCCTACTAAAACAAGGAAATAAATACTGTTTAACCTGATTAAAACGCATAAAATAACATAATGGTCCCGCGTGCGCTTGATCGCAACACGCTGACGATCGATCACAATCACAACGTGCACTCGATCGCAGTACCAGACGCTCGACTGTTATCCAACCTGCATCAATAGGTTGGACGTACAACAACAGTTTCCACGACATTTAGGAAGTAAGAAAATAGAAGACTATATATATATATAAATTTAACTTATTTAATTAGAATGGTCAAACAGTTCAACTATAACTTGTTAATTTTGTATTATGTTCTTGTCAAATTTGTGGGTCGTATCAAAATTGATAGCCCTAAATGTTAGATGTCGAAGTATGAGTATAAGACTTTATAAAGTAACTCTAACTCGATCTATTTAATTAAATAAGTCGCATCCCTCGATCTTAATCCGCTAATTTCATTTTAGCTTTAATTTCAGATTCATGGATCGTGTTAAAAAGAACAAGCCCCTAATTGTTGTGTCAATTTATAAGAAAATTATAATACTCCAAACATCTTGGCGCAATAAAAAACTTTATTAGACAAATTTACCGAATATGATTTCTTTAAGGTTTGTTTGGGTATGGACTAATTAGCGTGATACATATAGTTTATTAGAGTGATGGCTCGTGGTTTGCAGTCCTTCCTAGGATTAAAATACTGCATAGGTTGGACGTACAACAACAGTTTCCACGACATTTAGGAAGTAAGAAAATAGAAGACTTTTTTTTTTCTCATTTATTGGAGGTGGATATAAATGTCCCCAAAAAAAAAAAACAAAGGACATACACATGAAAAACAAAAAGATTTGGCCATGTTTCCAAATTGAAGTCTTCATGTCGGGTGTCAAAAAGAGACAAAAATTTCTTTTAAATAATTTTCTTTTTAAT
This sequence comes from Corylus avellana, assembly GCF_901000735.1. Classification (NCBI taxonomy): domain Eukaryota; kingdom Viridiplantae; phylum Streptophyta; class Magnoliopsida; order Fagales; family Betulaceae; genus Corylus; species Corylus avellana. The sequence continues at coordinate 31,190,808 of NC_081543.1, read as the reverse complement.
TCAATATATTAAATTAGGGAAATCTTAGGTGTTCTTCTAGTATTCTCTTGATGTCCTCCCAACTATGATGTGGCTTTTAAAATCACCGTTAAATTTGAGATTATCCTTATTGATTTTTAATCTATTGATAATTTTAAAAACCACATCAGTTGAGAGGACACCAGAAGAATACTAGCTAGAAACACTTGACATTTCTCATTAAATTAATATATGCTGTTAGAGCAGGTATTTTTGTATACATTCTAAGTTAAATAAAATTTTTTCAACCCAACTTAAAAGAATAATTCAAAAATATGTACAATATATATATTTTTTTTTTCTATTTCTTTTGGTTTTTCATCAAAACTTAAATTGTAAGTATACACAAAGTACGCAACTAATAATAAAAGGGCAAGGATTCTTTCTATTTCAATTAAAATGAAGAGAAGTCAACTCTAGGGAAGGTTTTATTTTATTTTATTTAATGGTGTATATGATGTTACATTATTAAAAATTCATCACTTGGTATTATATACACCATTAGATGAAATAAAATAAAATATTCACAATATTCTATTTATAAAATCCTTTCTATGCGCGCTCTTCAATCTGAAAAAAAAAAATCTAATAGAATGATGGAAAATTTTGGTTAATTAGTCACTTTACAATGCATGAAATGCATTGTAAATATATAGTTGAGGAACTTATAATTTGAAATCAATGCCTTTTAGTGGCTTGAGTGGAAAGTCACACAAAAAATATGATTTTTTTTTCTTTAAATTCAGAACTATCATACATAAGAAAATCCGATCTTCAGAGAATCTTTTATAACATACAATTACTGATTTCTCTCCCTCTTTTTAAAAGATTGTTTTCAGGCATGTATGTGGGTGTCGACGTACACATGCGTGCATATTATCCAAAATATGTTCATAATTTTATTGCAGCAATTAAGCATATTATCCAAAATATTCCTAAAAGTAGTAAAAAGAAAAGGAAAACAAAGAGCTTGCTTGCAGGCATTCATGCATGTCGACACCTCTAAAGAAGTTAATAGTCATAATAATAATTCAAAAAGAGTAAGCGTGGGCGAAGCATGTGTTCATAATCATAATGCAACAAGCATATTATCCATAATATTCTTAAAGGATTAGATTTCTTTCAATTTAATCTATTAAATTAAACTTTGGTGACACTGCAAAAGCGATAAAAGTGATTAAAAATCATATTTTTAATTCACAAATCAACACGCATGTAGATAATGAAAATTGAATTGACATTGAACTCAAAAACAACATTCTCCACACAATCACGATCTTCTTATAAGTTATAACAATCACATGAACCTATACGGACGAGAAACTATTTTTCATATTGCAGCAAGCATATTATTCATAATATTCATAATATTCTTAAAGGGACTCCGTTTTCCTTCAATTTAATCTATTAAATTAGATTTTGGTAACGCAAAAGTAATCAAAGTGGTTGAAAGTACTTAATAGCGGTGACATTAAGTCGATAGCAAATGCAAAAGCAATCAAAGTTGTTGGCCACTCAATAGCGGCGACATTAAGTTGCCACTAATTGAATCTTATTAGCACGTCGCCGCTATTGAGTGGACAGCATCGACTATTGTCGCCGCTATTAGGGTTGCTACTAAATATCAATTTTTTTTGTATTTAGCGTCCACTATTAGCAGTAACCCCAATGTCGCCGCCAATGACCACTCATTAGCATCGACATTGGGGTTGCCGCTAAACATTTGGTCGCTAAAGACCATTTTTCTTGCAGTGAGTGTATTTTCAATTTACAAATCAACACACTTGTTGATAATGAAAACTGAATTGTCATTGAACTCAAAAAATGCATTCTCCATATAATCATGATTTTCTTATAACAATCCCATGAACCTAGACGAAAAAGAAACTAATTTTAGCACTAACCTAAAATGGACCTAATTGCATAAAGATGGAAAAACATAGAAGAAATTAAGGAAAGTTGAAATGTCAAAAAGCGAATCAAATGAAAGAACTTAAAACGGATCGAATTTATTCATTGCTAAAACTATAACATCGCTCAAATTATTTTGCATGAGATAGATTCGTTCGAGCTAACTTTGAGCTGATTTCTAGCGTAGTATTTTGTCTTTGACATGACTAGAGGCAACTTCTAGTAGATAAAGGGGATTGCGGAACCCACCTACGTACCTCGGACAATTAAGGATGTAGGACCTACCTATCTGAAACAAGTGGACCCTGCAACTCTCCTCTCTTATGACATAAATTTGAACAATCTAATAACAGGAGATCTCAATCTTAAATTGACATGCATGTATTCAAAATGTATGTGTGAATCACATATCAATTTAATAGACTGAATTGAAAAATAATAATAATAATAATAATAATAACTGGTTAATAGACTGAATTGAAAAATAAATAAATAAATAAATAAAAAATAAAATAAAATTAACGCAACTGGTTTAATTAGAAGAAAACTTTTCTCCTACAAGTTATCTTGGTGTTGGTGACGGAAAGATTACTGCCATCTTTTATATATATATACACACACACAAGGAATTGCCTTTAGTGAACTTAAATACGATAGTCACTTAACATGAACTACTAGTTGATGGCACGTGAAACCCACATGGATGGAAAGCAACTAATGGTACTTGATGAAAAGAACCATACATGGCAATCACTTTGTCCATCACCCCCGGCATAGATTGATCTTGCTGTCATGTTTTTGTAAGAGATATCTTGTTAAGTCCAAATCAAAACTCCAGGCCAGAAAGAAGATCTTTGGGGGATTCCATTAATCATAAGTAAAATCCATATTTTAGTATCATCGTTATCCTGTGCCTTGGCTTGGTGCATTTGTCCTAATTCCACCGTCCAAGCAATTCTTTCATAACTAAAATCTACGAAAGATCGGTTTTAAAATGTAAGATTCGAGTACTGTTAGGGGTAGTACAGCTCTTATGATCAGTCTCTTAAGCGATAATGTGGTTGTCTACATGACACTTATCATGTCAACTTCTAAATAATTAAATTGTACATTTCAAATTTTGTTGCTTAATTTTTTTTCACTCTTAAGATACTATTGCATGTGTTTGCGAAAAGATTGTAATAAAAATTGTAGTACGCCGAGCATCTTCAATAAAATACAAAGAATAAGATCGAGTAAGATTTGGATAACATGTCCTATGAATGCATAGGGGTATCTTCCTATGAAACATGATGAGCTTGCTGATGCTATGCGTGAAATATTGATAGATTCTTTTTCGAGATAAGGCTAATTGTGGTTGCAAAGAAAGAGCGGGGAAAATTAGACATGTACTATAGGTTTAAGTATTGTAACTATCGTTATAGACCATCAAATAATATGCATTTTATTGTACACCTTTTTTAATTAGATTAGTCGCTTTTAACTTAGTGTTCAAAAACATTTCCGACCTTTTATATATATATATATATATATATATATATATACTCACTGATCGTGTCTTTGATTACATGAGAGTTCTTTTCTTTTTCCAAAGAACCTTAAGAGTGACAAAGTGGGTGACAAGTGGTAAGAAAGTTTTTGCATAATATCATTTTCTTGATTTCTAGAGGAACGAGAATCGGGTGCAAGAATCCGTTGCATGTATTACATGCAATATAGATAACTAATGAGAGAGGGCTTGATGGGATCTATCGGCCAGAACAAATGAGCTCCACACTTCCGAGTGGCTCGAACACTTATTTGAACATGTGGGCTCAATCAGACACTCTCTCGTTAGTTTTTTTTTTTTTTTTTTTTGACATGTTCGCACAAGAAGAGGAGAGGGATTTAAATTAATGACATCTGCTTCATTAAACATGGTCCCAACCAATTAAGTTATCTCTTGGGATTAAAATTAATACCTCATTAGCTATTAGCTATTCATATTATTACACATGATTTAAATCCCTGTATAAGATTAAAATTTATTACATCTTTATGGGTTTTCATTTTCTTAAAGTTCAATCGAGGATCACATCCATTAAAGCTAAATATACTCATTTAGCACCACTAATTGGTGTGGTCAAAGAGAATCTATCTTAGGAAAATGGTCGGATATGTAATCATGGTGGATATAGTTTGAGAACGCCATCATCAATGACGAATCGATTTCTGAACTAAACCCTTATATATTTCTGGAATAATAATATTCACGTGCGCGGCAAACGTTTCTTGAAATTGAGTTTAAAAATTAAAAATAAATAAAAATAAGATATTTTATTTGAGATTTTACTTTTCTTGAAAGGCATAAGCAAAAATGATTATTTAATTTTTTTTATTACTAAATTTTGTCATTTTAAATCAGATGGCTTTGACAGAATCAAATTTAGTGATATGACATGAACAATTGAGTTTAAAAATTAAATAAAAAAAAACTAAGAGAGAATGCAAGATGGGCTAAAAATAGACAATTTATAATGTAATACAAAAAAATAATAAAAATAAAATAAAAAGTGGACAGATTGGCTCATGATTGATTTTAGTTTGTGAATGCTAGAATATATATGTGCCTGTCTTGTGGGTGACCATGCCCACTTTCAATTGTCAGTCAAATGGCTAGTATTGATTTGGGTGGAATATTCAAGAGAAATCTTGCTGACAATCATTTTAAGACTTACATTTATTAGAGAATTGAGTAATGCTACCGACACTCCTATTTCGTTTCTTTTCTTTATTCTTTGATTTGATATGGTATCGTCTAACAAAAAAATTTATCCTCATGTCGCCTGGTCGACCACCAGATTGTCCGTTAGGGGTGTGTGATTGTGACCACCTCCGAAAATTCTCACCCATGACTCCATGAGAAAGACTTGATAAAACAAAATTGAACTGCTGTAGCAGTAGCACGTTGTATTGCCACGTTGGTAAAGTTTTTTTTGAAGGGATTAACGTGATAATGAGAGTAAAATGAGAGTGTTACTAGCATATTCCTTAGAGAATTAATTGGGGTTTCTTTGGTCATGATTATGATGTAAAATGAAAGTGTAGTGGAATATTCAACAGCAATTTTGCTGACTGAATGATACAATTTCTAAGAATAATGGAGTTTTTTTTATTATTATTAATTTATTAGACAAACTCCAGAAGTGGTTCATGATTTATGTGTCTAAATGGAACAGAACAAATTATTGCAATTTTTCTTTTTCGTAAGTTGTTCTTATTTTGATGCTGCAAGTGTAAGTGGAAGAGTCAAGATGCTAGCTATTAATTATTCTAAGGACATATCTTTATTATCCTGTTTAAGTAAGGATTCTTGTCTTGGACTATATCAAAATAAGGAAAACTTAGGTGGTTCTGCTTTTTTCCACTAAATTTTATATGAAATCATGATGGATAAATTGAAAATAAGATTTTGTAGTTTAATGGAATTATATTGACCAATACACTAAAAGAATGGGAAAAACTGTGAAGAGCCAAGTTCTCAGGCTCAAAAATATTTGGGGTACTGTAATCTCTTTACAAATTGACGTGATAGTTTATTTAATATTGTTACAGCAACCATAATCAAATTTAATTATTAAGTGACTGACGTGATAAGTGTCACGTTAACCATAGTCAAATTTAATTGTTTGGTAACTAGCATAATAAGTGTTACGTGGACTATATATCATGTTAGTTTATAAGAAATTTATAATTAAAACTATAGTAGCATGTGGCACAAAAGCCCAAGCCTCCTAGATTCCCACATTGAACCCCATAGCTAAAGACTAGGCTAGTAATTCATCAGGAACAAAATAAAATGCTAGCTAGGCTGGTTATTATGGCCTTTAATATCAACTGAAAATGACATTTGCATCCCCAAAGCATGACAATTCATAAGTTAGAATCTCTTTCCATTGGGGATATGACTGGTTAGATGATTCTATTGTTCATTTATAACTAGATGGCATATAGACAAAGTTTTTTTCTCCAAATGGGGTTAAAAACAAATTCTTCGAATCTAGTCTATTAAATTGACGTCTGTCTTTAGAGCAAGTAATTCTTACATGCATGTTCTATTAATTTTATTAAAAATACATGTGAGAATCACATACTATAATCAGTTTAATGGATCGTGTTTGAAAAACTCTAAACAGATAAATATCACAATTTTATGCGGAATTAGCGGATATTTATCAAAGCAAACAATCACCAAAATATAAACAATCACACACAAAAATTTTGGTGATGAAGATGAAACCTTTTAGAAAACGTTCTAAAAGTAAAACCTTTCTAGGGCAGCCAAACCTAGGAAATCACTATCAAAAGATTATTCAGAGATTACAAACACTAGGAACACTTACAACCCTTTGCAAGACCTTGACTCTGTAAGATCGACAAGCCTCCAACTTGTCTCCTCGCTCACAATCTTCTTCAACGTGATTCTCCTTTATCGGACCCTTCCGATAGACTTCAATTAAGCACATAATCAAAACTAACAAAAATCCTCTAAGAGGAATCAATTTGGCTCACAACAAAATAATCACTCAAGCACAGCCTCACACGAACTCTTTAGGGGTGAAAATTCGTGTCTTTTCTATAATGATGTATATATATCAGTACATCAAACCCTAGACCTGGGCCCACTAAAAACATGTTTTTGGGCATAATAGGTACAGGGTGTCCGGACAGGTTAATGGGCTATCCGGACATGGCCTTGCGGAGCAAAAATAAGGTTTCTGGAATTGCGGTTCGGACACGGGGAAGGCATGTCCGGACCTGGCCTGTCCAGTCTTGATCAACAGCTCCGATCGATGAGCGTTTGTAATCCGACTGAGCTGAAATTTTGCAAGGACGTTCATAACACATGAATCTACATTATGAACGGTGGAGATTGGATTCTGAGCATTCTATATTAGTGTTTGAGCCTATGAACAATATCATCTGCATTTTGAAACTGAATTAAACCAACACAAGAACTAAGTGTTGAAAGAATTCCTTTAATCCAATTTAGAAAAAGACTATGACCCTTTCATATTTGTGCTTAACCAAGGCCCTCATACCTTATGGCTTTTTCGTGGAGAGACCAAACGCTGGCCCATTAAGCTGGCTAGGAGCCTAGGCACAGGAAGTTGTGTTTAGCGGGGCCACCATACCTAACTCAGATTTAAGTAATGGGTTTTTTCGGCTTAGCCCAAACTTGTGCACCCAATTTCAGGGGTATAACAACTTGTGTTTGAGAGCCCCATAAGCAGGACTAGTTTTTGATCCACTTGGAAAAATAAGTGAACTAGATTTGAATGACTATGGCGAGAAAACATATTTAGTAAAATTGTAATTTGACCTTTAAGATTAGGGTTTAACTTTTACAGTCGTGCATTTTTAAAAACAAGCTACTATGCCTACAATTTGAAAACGTCAATTTTTTTACATTTTCAAATTACAATTTTTTTTAAGTACGCACTCCTAGATGATACATTTTCTGTGATTTTATTCAAAATTGTACTCTTAGATTCTTTTATCTAAATCCTTGGAGTGTGCGGGGAACACTCTATCCCAACAAGTAGGGACTATAGACCTATTAAGAGTGTTAAGTTCATCCTTAATCACTCTGCATCTTATACTGTCTTACACCATAGGAATAAATTCATTACTAATCTTCTCAACAAGATAGTTAATAAACATAAATTGACAGTATCATATCGTGACCACATGTAACTTCTTCATTTCCCACTAATCCCTTCACCTATAAAATGTTGGCAAGGTGTAGATCAATTTTAAGAAGATATTTTGATTTGAAATATTCTCCTAATTGAGTTAAATTAATATATTCTCAACCATGCCAGACTTGTTATCAAAACACCAATTCTTTCAGCAAAACACCAATTCTTTCAGCATTTTTGCAAGGCGAGAGATATGTATTGCAATGATACGAGATTTCAAATAAGTATATTCACATAATCTTCTTCTTCCGTCTACTCGTTTTCACTCCACCCATATGTCCTTATACTAGAGATCAGTATTACTTTTTCTTTCAAAATATACGAAGACTCAAGAATGTATGTCCAACGGAGTGAGGGTTAAAGAATCAAATTTGATAGTCTATGAAACTCTCCCCTAACCAACAACGGGCAGGAAAATGTTCCATAAAAAGAACAAATTCTAACTTAAGCATCGAAATGACCACGCAAGACGCTCTAGTACAAACGCACAAAAGAAGTTAGGGGGAAGCTTAAGGTGGATTATTTATTTATATACAAAAGGTGATTACACTGTCCAAAGGAAAACTATTAATATGTATTTTTAAAATCCGGAGCTGAAATAAGAGACCGGAAGCACTCATTCAAGTAAAACATGAACAAGAACAACAAACAGAACTACGCCAAGAAACATTATTCCAGCAATGGACACAAAAGAAAATGGTCGGTCAATTATACTTGTTGAAAGAAGCCGAATCCTGGAGCCTGGAAAGTGCCTTTTCGAACTGGCTCCATCTCTGCTCCAATGTCCCAATGTATCCAATCGACATCCTCACCAACCCTGCTGAAATTCCAGCCAATTCCTTCTCCCCATCATTCAGCTCACTGCTTGTGCTGCTTCCAGAGCAGGACATGAGGGTCTCATAGTATCCCAGGCTAACCGCCATGAGCCCAAACTGGGTGCTATTCTGCAGGTGATGCATCAGCCGGTTAGCCCTTTCCTCTGTCTCCATGTCAACGCACAGAATTCCGCCGAACCCATAGCCTTTGTTGGCGAAGGACTTCAAGAGAGTGTGCTCTGGGTGATCTTCCAGCCCCGGGTAGATGACTTTGAGGCCAAGCTTTTTCATCCTTGTGGCGAAAACCAGTGCTCTGTTGCAATGCTCCTTCATTCTCAGGCTCAAGTGAGGAATTCTCTCTGATAGTTCAAAGGCAACCTTGGCGTTCATTGTTGGCCCAAGAAGCATCAAAGTTCCTTGGTGCAAGTCCATCATGGAGTTCACAAGGCTTGCAGGCCCACATACAGCTCCTGTCATTTGCTAAGTTTGTTAATACTTTTTAAAGGGTACTTTTTTTATTTTTTAAATAAGAGCAATGTTTGCTTTTATTCTTTTACACGTCTCTTGTCCATCTCGCTACAAACAATAAATGTGTAAATCTACCATTAAATCTATGAAATGGATAAGAATGACACTAAACACATCGATCTCTTTGAGTAATACAAATTAATACTACACTAAAAGAGACAGATCCAAGGGTTAATGGGCAATACCACATCAACCCAGTAAGATGGAAGTGTAGTATTTATTAGCATTTCTCTTTCTCTTTTTCTTTTTTCTTTTTGTTTCTTTTTTGCTTTTAAGAAAAATATATATATATATTGAGTATGAGGTTGAACTATTTGTTAATATTTTCATTTTAAAAAATAAAAAAGGTGTGAACAATCAAAGCATCAAGCACCAAATATCAAAAGCTAGACAGTAATTTATAACCAAAAAAAAAAATCCCAACTAAGTTGGAGGACTTATATTTATTTTAGAACATGTGATTCTATATATTAAAAATACATAAATATTAATTTAATAGACTAAAAGAGACATATCCTTCAACCACCTTTAAAATATGTTATCAAATAGAAGTTCTCAAAGAATATTCTAAACAGATGAAGACATGGACCATAGTAACATCACACACAGGACCAATCCACACAAAAACAAAGGGAAATATATAATCTCTGAGCACACAACACATCACATGTACACTCACACAGCTTCCCCACTAAACAACAAACGAAAACACACATATATTATCGCTCTGTGATCCTAGTCCTGAAAAACTCAACCCCCCCAAAAAAAAAAAAAAAAAATCCCAAAAATATTCAAAGGAATATATAGAAGAAGCACGTGGCACGTTCGCAAAGCAGAGCACGACACCATCATTCACGAGATTAAACCAACTCATAGGATAGGATGAATACACATGCACCCCGTGGGTCTCATCGTAAGAGTTACATCTTTTATAACTTTCCTTGTTTTTTTATGATAACAGTGTCTGGGTTTCACGATTATGACACCACTCGTAAAAGTTACATCTTTTATAACTTCCCTTGTTTTTTTATGATAACAGTGTCTGGGTTTCACGATTACGACACCACAAGTTAAGTATAGTGTTAGTAGATCTTGCTAGGGAATAATACCATAGCACGACTCTCTTCATTTTAAATTATTTATTTTATGACTATATTTGATTTGATAAAAATTAATAATGTATATTGTCATATAGTTAATAAAAATAAGTAGACATTGTATTAGAGATGACTTCTATTTAATAGGGATTAAAGTAGACATTGTTATTCTCTATTTAAACTATGACCAATCAATAAAGAGTAATAAGAATTTAACCTAAAATTTTGTGTTTAAAAAGGTTAGGTTCTCTTTTTAAACCTAACAATGTATCATGTAATACAACAAAATTTTGTGTTTGATGAGACGCAGGTAAGTGCGAGTAATTACAAGTCTCTTTTGTGTCACTTTTGTATCTTCTGAAAATAAAGTAATTTTTAATTAATTATTATTAAATTTTAATTAAATAATAATTTTAAAAAATCACATTATTTTTAAAAATGATAAAAATAAAAAAAAAAATTCTACAATTACTCGGATAAGTATGTCTACTCACCCGTCTTGTTTTATATTAACTGTCCGTATTAGATGGAATCCAACCAACATGGTAAAATTTGTTTACTTAATCGTAGGTTATGACGTCATTATTAAGTTAATTTCCAACCGTTTGGGAGTTAATAGCAGGACACGTACCTGCAATAATATCGGCCCCACCGCTGATGAACTTGGAGATACTATGAACGACGACGTCAGCGCCGAGGCGAGCCGGGGAGATCACCATCGGAGCAAACGTGTTGTCGACAACGACGGTGACGCCCTTCTCGTGGGCTATCCGGCTAAGCTCCGGCACGTTAGCAACTCTGAGAGTAGGGTTCGATACGGACTCGAAGTACAAGAGCTTGGTACGGCCTTGGACGATGGCGTTGCTCACCATTTCCATGTCGGTGACGTCCACGAACGTCGTCGTAATGTTGCAGGCCCTGGGGAGGAAGTGAGTCAGCAGGGCGTGGGTCCCGCCGTAGAGGGCCCGGGAGGCCACAACATGGCCGCCGCTGCCGACGAGCTGGAGGAGGACGGAGGAGATCGCGGCCATGCCGCTGGAGGTGCAGTACGCGGCCTCGGTGCCCTCCAGTGCCGCCATCTGACGGCTGAGATTGAGCACTGTGGGGTTGAAGTGACGGCTGTAGATGAAGAAGTCTCGGTCCGGGCCGAGCTCGCCCGCGAACATGCGGCTCAGGGTCTCGGGCTCCATCACCGTGAAGGTGGCGGAGGCCTCGATGGACATGTTCACGCCTCCGTGCTCGCCGAACTCGTGGCGCGCCGCCGCTAGCGCCGCCGCCGGGTCCTCCCACGCCGGGAGCATTTGTTGTTTCTTGGTGGGGATGAAGTTCTCGCCGTCCAAGGCATCGGAGCCGGCTCGTTTCTTGTCGGGGAAGACAAAGCTTTGGGTTTTGGTTTCAGCCATGGCAAACTGAGAGAGAAAGAGAGAGAGGGTTGATCGTTGATGAGGAGGCTACGGATGAGAAGGGAGGCAAAGTTTTGAGGGAGAGAGATGATTGGGTTGATGCATTTATAGATGAACGGGGAGTGAATACTACCTTGAGTTTTAGATCATATGATATGAATTAGTTAATTAAAAATAATTATTAGATCTTAAATTTTTTTTAAAAAAATTATTATTATTATTATTATTATTATTTTCCTTTGGTGGGGCTATGAATTAAAACGATCGAGGAGGAGATTTTGTGGGATATATAGAGGGGATTTTACCTTAATGGATGTCAAGGTAGAGGGAATTTGGTCAGACTATGATAGGCTCTTTGTGGACATGGTGAAAGGAATTGATATCTTATCTCCCGAGTAATTTGGGTCTAAATTACTAGGTACGGTGAACCTGGTCATTCTATAAGAGGCTTCCTCGAAGGATGAAAGTCATGAAACAGATTGGAATTTTCGGGAATTTTCGGCAATTTGTTGTCTAGTGGTTAGATACAATGAATTTGGTTATTTTAACGCTCAACCACCTATCTGGATGAGTGGGTTTTATATGGGTTCTTGCATAATTATTGCCCTATTTTTTGAGTTTTCAATTCTAGAGAAACTAAGAGAAATGAACATTCAAACTAGTTACCTTCACTTCATGATGCATAATTCCTACCCAATTGAGTTATCCTTAAGAACAAAAAAAATGTAGAAATAAGGGCTATTGACTCAAGAAAAATAGAAATGTAAAATGATTAGAGATCCTTAAATTTGTCGGATTGAATTGCATGCAATTCGGGTAAGCAAATAGAGAGGGCATCTTGGGTATAGGTGGGTCTCACACATCCCTATTCAATTTAGACAAAGGGAAAAATCATATATAACTCTATGTTTTCATCCAATTTGAATTTCGTCATTATTGAGTTTTCAATTTCAAACATACAATATTTAAGTTTTTTTTTTTTAAATTTAAAATAAGTCACTTTATGACCTTATCATCAAAGTTAATAGATTGTCATGTATGACGTGTGTCTCATTTGACACATCAGCATCTATGTCAACCTATCTAACGCGCATATATGCACAAAACCTCATGAAAAACAAACTACTTGCAACATCTATATATATATATATATATATATATATATTATTGTCAATTTCTTCTACTTGCAAATTTCAAAAGCCGAGTCAGGGTGAAAACGAGGCCACCTAGAATAATTGGAGCACACATCCTCGTCATTTCCTTTTCGGTATTTGCAATAAATTTTCAAGAAATGAACAAGTATGTGACCCTTCGTGTATAAAAAAATATTTTGGTCAATAAATATTCAAGAAATCAACAGGCCATGCGACCCTTCTATTGAACGTTTGTTACTGCGGGTCACTTTTAAGTTCTCCAATTTTGTATTTTTTTAAGTTTTACGTGTTAAATTAATTAATTTTTATGGGTCTTTTGTTTTTGTTTTTTTATATAAATAACTTGACACTTGCTAACGTAGTTACGTAGCATTGCATTGGGTACGAACATAAGCTCTGAAGAGTTAAATGAGACACATGTGACAAATGACAAACTATTAACTTTCAAATAAACATGTTTTAAACTTAGGTAAAACTTAAGAATTATATTCTTGAAATTGAAAACTTCAAATGAAATGAAAACTTAAAAATTATATTATGATTTTTTTCCCAGAAAAATTATAAATTAATATCCTCATGTAATTACCCAATTAATTACAAGTCTTAATTCGAACACGCTTAGAGCATATTGGATGAAGAATCCTTTCCATAATGTGCATTTGCGTGTAAAGGATGGTTTGACCCAGTAAATTTACTTGGCTACTTTTCTTTTATCCTATCTATTATCTAACCACAAGGAAGTGGTGTGTTTTCTATATATGAGGTTTGCCTGCCGTAGGGAACTTTAGTTTAATTAAGTCTTCATAATCTGAATGCATGCCACAACTAATATATAGTCAAAGAAATCCAGCCTCTATTCATCTCAATTATTTTTTTATTTTTTTTATTTTTTTAAAAAAAACTATTAAATAATTTGCACCCTTCTCTAAACATTTTTTATTTTTTTTTTAATTATCCAACCACATGGACATGGTGTGTGTTCTATATATGAGGTTTGCCCGCCGTAGGGGACTTTAGTTTAATTAAGTCTTCATAATCTGAATGCCACAACTAATATAGTCAAAGAAATCCAGCCTCTATTCATCTCAATTATTATTATTATTATTTTTTTTTTTTTAAAAAAAAAAAAAACAATAAAATAATTTGCACCCTTCTCTAAACAATTTCTTTTATTTTATTTTATTTTATTTTTATTATCTAACCACATGGAAATGGTGTGTGTTTTATATATGAGGTTTGCCCGCCGTAGGGGGCTTTAGTTTAATTAAGTCTTCATAATCTGAATGCCACAACTAATATAGTCAAAGAAATCCAGCCTCTATTCATCTCAATTATTTTTTTATTTTTTTATTTTTTTAAAAAAAATTAATTAATTTGCACCCTTCTCTAAACAATTTCTTTTTTTTAAAAAAAAAAAAAAAAATTATTTGTAACCTCGGGTAGAATTAACACTTGGTCGAAATTTGGAAAGGAGAAAGGTCAAGGGAAGAGAATTCAGGTCAAATTTCGAAAAGAATTAAATGGTGACCAATGGAAGGAGAAGCCAAATTAAGCCAAATTATCCATATCCCCGTTATGGTAAGATGAGATATCCAGAGTCCAGATCTTATGCCACTTCAACCACTCTTATTTAAAAATATAGTTAAGTATTTAGTAAAATTGTAGTTTAGCCTTAAAAATTATGCGTTTGAGTACAATGTTAGAATGAATATTCACATTTGACTCAATAAATTTGCTCTCTATTTTAGCTAAAAAAATCACCCTTTTTTTTTAGCCATCTACTTTTACTATTCTAATTAAAATATTTTTTTCTCAATGATTTCTTCACTCTTTTTTTAATTCTTTATTAAAATGAGTGAGAATGCTATATATATATATATTATTTTTATATTTGGTGAGCACTATAACATCTCATCAAATATTTTTATAAATTAAATTATATATGAGAGAGGAAGGTGCATGTGGATCCTATATGTTTGGACACCCTGAACCCAACCTTATCTCATATTTCTTGTCCGAAATTTATAAAATTCAAACACAAAATTCCAGAAAATGGGATGATCCGCCTTACATGGGCAAGCCCTTGGAAGCTTATCTTCTTTTGCTAAATTGCTTGCAAGTATATATTCATTATTCAGAGTCCTTGTCAAACTTTTGCACTACTACTGATCCTTTCTTCCGGCATATTCCCAGGAACACATATAATATTCAGGTTTCACATTGCAAATTGTCAAGTGATTTCTCTCTCGCATATTCTATGTATCTGTTTGACGTCCAAGTTAATTGGAACATTTTGTGGGCACAAAGAACCTGGCTCAAAATTTCGGGCACATACAGTTTTCTCTTTCACACTCATTATGTCCTCCATTTATGGTTTGACCATGACATTCAAATATCAATACGCACCCTTTATGTTCAACACTCCGGACTATCCCTATATTGTGCACATGGTCCCGTGCGACTGGATAAGGCAGAATCCACCATACAAATAACCCCTCTTTCTTTTTGTGTTCATTTCTTTTCTTTTTTTTTTCTTTTTTCAATAACCCCTCTTTCTTTTTGTGTTCATTTCTTTTTTTTCTTTTTCTTTTTTCAAAAAAATAAAATAAAATATTATATTTAGCCTATTCAATCTACTACTCAATTTACGATATCTCCCCAATTTTTCAATTTAATTAATGTACCCTACTAATTTACCATCGAGATTAGAATGTCTCCTTTCCGAGACCAAAAATGACAAAAGTACATACCCTGCATAAGATAAAAGAGTAATGATAAATACATGCTGACTTGATGTGTTTTAAATAACTTTTTATGTTAACCACTTAAAAAATAAAAAAATAAAAAAACTTAAAAGACAGCAAGTCAACATGTGTTAAATTGGTGTGAATAGTAATATGTAACCCTATAATAAATTAGTAGGATACATCACAAATTGGATGGTCTATATTGAAGAGAGTAAGCGTAGTTTCCGCTTATTTATTTTTTTTTTTTTTATGGTGAGACAAAAACCAGTTTCTATTTTCTGTTTATCTATTTTTCATTATGTCCGACCAAAATTTTGTAGATACACATAGGGGTGGGCAGATTAACTGGTTACCGATTATTGATCGATTGCCGAATTTAACCGAACCGATAGTTATTGGTCGGTAATCGGTTAAAAATTTTATGTCGATAAGCTTATCGGTCAGTTAATAATTTGTTCTCGAAAAACTGATATGACCGGTATGATCGATAAGTTTTTTTAATTTTTAATTTTTTATAATTTTATATTTATTATTGAAACCAAAACGATGTTGTTTTGGTTTAACTATACAAACCTATCTAAGGTTTTCCGGCTTTTCCCCAAACTTGCATGCAGCAGAGCAGAAGCGCCACAAGCCCGCACTCCTTAAAACCTAAAACTCCTCCGTCCTCTCCCTTGAGTCCCTCTACAGCAGTGCCGCTCCTCTCTCAATCTCTCACTCTCTCAACTTAAGTCTCCTCCCTCGAGTCCCTCTGCAGCACCTGCACCGTCGATCTCTCACACCATCGCACACTCGCACGCCTGACACCCTTCTCTCGCAAAGTCGCATCGCAACCCAGGTAATCTCTAGTTTGGGTCTCCAATTTTTTAGCCTTCCCACCTTATCCCATTGATTGTGAGTGATATGTTTTGTCACTTTGTGTGAAATAGGAGTCTGTGATTGAAGCTGAGAAGGAAGAGTCTAGACTGTCTAATGGTTTTGGAGATCTGGTTTGCCGTGGCAAGGTCAGTCTCACTCTCTCTTTCGCTCTCTACGGTTTGTTTGGCTGCTAATGGTTTGTAATTCTTAAATTGCTTATAGATACTCTGAAGTTTTTAGACAAAAACTTATGAGAATGTTCTCTTATATATATATATATATATATATATTAAAATGCTTCCAGTTGTTCTATTCGAAAACACCAATTCACAAAATTGGTCTGAATCTAATTCCCATCTAGTTTTTTGAACTTTTCATATACTGTTTTTTTTTAACATTGTAATTTTTTTAACATTGTATGAGTTTAACATAGTTAACTTTTCATATGCTTCCAGTGTTTTTAACATTGTATTTTTTTCACATTGTATGAGTTTTAAAAATATTGAATACAAACTATTTTTATTTTTATTGTAGTTTAGATGGATGCATATGCACCTACATCAGCTACTTCTTCTTATCCTATAGGCATAAATGATGAAGAATTAGAAACATATGATGATGAATTTGATGAGTTTGAAACGGATACCCAAAGGATTAGATGTGCTGGTTCTATGGGGTCGTGGTGGACAACCACCAATCTATACACATGTTAATGTTCATTGTTGTGTTTTTCAAAATCATTCTTCGTGGCACTTGGAACCAAACCACCAGTACTTTCATAGCACTAGCGACCAAATCCTCTCCTGAAATGAAAATGATATAACAAAGGGAAGTTCTAGAAGAACAAAACAAGAAATTTTGCTCTAAACCCATCTCATGCCAAAACTCTAGCAAATCATTGTCCCCACACACATGCGCACGTGGTATATGTCTTACTTTTAGTTGCCCTTAGAAACACCTGTCATTTGTGATGTTTTTGGTATTTTTAGCAAATCCCGTCCCTATTGATACTATAATTTTTACTACAAATTTTTTATAAACTGACATGATATTTACCACGTTAAGTTATTGAAATATGGATTATCATATGGTACTTAATAATTCAGTCACTAAAATGTAAATTACTACAAAATATGTATTTTCATAAAATATAAACAGACACTTGAATTTATAAAAAGATTAATTATTAGTAAGAGAAATGCAGTTGTCCATGATCGAAACTGTATGGTTCATTAAAGAAGACTCATGATTAAATCTTATAAAAAAAGACTTGTAATAGGCCCCAAATATGAAGCATGCACAAGAGAACATCAATTCAGATGAGGACTTGGGGAAAGTTTACAATTTTATTCTCCTTGATAATAAATTATTGAATCCATCTTCATCCTCATCCCCAACTCTTCTATTATTTTAACCACATGTGTCTTTATTGGGATCTTTGTTTATCACCATCTCCGAAAAAGTGTTGGATCCTCTTATGATCTTGGATGACATTCCACTATTCCAGGGATGACGTGTCCACTGACAAAATCCATATCACATGACCCACCACTGATCCCAATCCCTTGGACATGTGTTTTGGATTTCCATGTTGTTTTGTTAAGGCACATATCCGTCCACGTTTGCCCTATCCTTAAATAGACTAGGAACAGAGTTTTTATGTATAAAATATGGCCATTACCAGACAACAATGGCCTTACCACCATCTGTATGGTCCTGGCCATCTCAAGACCGGGAGTTCAATCCCAAATATGAGTTTAAAATGGTCTATAAAACTTCCTTAAGATTAACTTTAATGTGGTGATACTTGACTCCTTCTGCCTTGCCATCAGATAAGCAGTGGTGGACAATCTCAACAATATTATAATAGACAGTGACCAGCTGACTCGCCAGAACCAAGACCTACTACTTGAGCAGCAATTAAAACTTTTTTCTCTTTGCAGCTCCACTAGCTTTTGAATTTTATTCTAGTTTGATAAGTTAGTAAAGTTCATCAACGTGCAAATAGACATATGCATAACCTTGCTAGATTTGACACCTCTACTGATAAAGTGGAAGTATTTCCGTTTCATCCCTTCTCCCTATTAGTGATATTAGCCCCACTAGCTAGTTTTGTTGCCCCCCTTTTTTTCTTGTTTTGTTTGTATTATTTGCACAGAAAAATTTTAAAAAGGATATTGGTTGTACATAATACTATGGTTATTTAGGTTTTCTCATGTGAACACTTATGTAGTTTATCTGTCAAAGTTCCCATCCTTGATGTTAGTTTCTATGCAACATCCAAAATCACTCTCATAAATTTTCCCAGATTTGATGCAGACAGGTATCCTAGTCAGATCCCAGTAAATCTCGAGACTCTTCTTGGGCATCATCTTTTTCTAAACTATCTTGGGTGGCCTTGACCAAAACCATATAATGGTGGAGGCGGCTGTAGCCTTTTCTTATGTTCCTACTTTTCAAACGCAATATTACAGTCAGTTTATTGGTCAATTAAAAATAACAATATCCAAATACGAATAACAACTGTATTTGAATTGTATCGAGTATGCCCAGCTTCTAGGGAAAGCAAGGATGTGAGATTACCTATGGGATGATTTATGATAAAGAGTAATATATCATTTCACTGCCTCTTTTCTACTTCCAGCCACGTTAGACAAAAAAATCCACCCCTCCCCAATCTCCTGATCAGCGCCACCCTCAACTACCACATAAAGGTGATTAGGACCACCCAATCTAGTGGTTGCAGCCACCAAATCGCAAGGTCGGGGGTGGTCCCGACCACTCCAGAGGTTCAGTTGGGATTGACCACCCCCTCGGCCACCCATGGAGGCTGCACAACTTTTAGGCTGACATGGCAATGCCACGTCACATGGTACTTCCACGCCAGAGAGTAGAGAAACCAGGAGTGTCTTTAGCATTTATACAGCTCCTATAGGCATACTAGAAAGCTACCATAATCAAGGTAAAGGCTCAGTGTTAAGAAGAGCTAGAGAATCCTTATCCATTCCAACGCAATAAAAGAACAATAAACTAACGTCCAAAAACATAGGCATCAAGCAAAGCACCCTGTTTATTCCTTGACATGCAATGACAAGCCAGAAAGGTACCCAGCACCATTGATGGTCAAGATTTTGTGTAGGATTCAATAAATTAGAAGACCACCAAAATAGTGATAGAATAAAGCATGGGTGTTGTTAAACGTGCTCACCGTTTACAACAGTGCAGAACAAATCCAAGCATAGGCTTTTAGAAGTCTGCACGAATATTGCCCCTGGGAGCGGTTAAACCTGTAAATGAACACTGCCATACAGAAGAAAAGGTAGAATCAACATTTTTAGGCTGAAGATATCTTGTATGAGCAAAAGGAATATACCATGATGTGTCACACTGCATCATCAAATCTTAAATATGTTCTCCAGGTGAGTGATGGCATGCAAGCTGGCAAAATAGTAGAGATGGCAATTCGTATTTGCACGGTAATTCGTATTCGCATGTTGGATTTAGGTTGTGTCAAACTATAAGTATAAGACTATAAACGTTAACTTTAACCTGACTCATTTAATTAAACGGGTCAGCTCCTTCAACTCTAACTCACTAATTTTATGTTAGATTCGCTAGTCGTATAAAAAATTAACAGTCCTAAATGACGTATGTCGGATTCAAATTCGAGACATGAGTATAAGAATATATAAAGTAACCTTAACTCAACCAAATTTAATTAAACGGATCAAGCCCTTCAACCTTAATCCACTAATTTTATGTTGAGTTCATGTCGTGTTCGCGAATCTTGTGTCAAAAATTGTCAACCCTATAAAATAGAAGATAATCTAGACTATACTTTATCTTTAGTTCATTCATTTCTGCAAGTTCCTTCTATACAATAACATTTTGAATATATGATCCAATGATGTTGCATCTGCTAGGCTCAAGTGACAATAGGTACGTAGAAAGAATTTTATGACATCTTATAAGTATGAATGGATCAAAAAATAATATATGAAGAATACTAAGCATGCATCAGCTACACCTCTAGGCTGTGCAAGCCCTCTGTACATTGCTGCACGCCTACTGAATTACTACGAGATGCAAGGCCTTTAGATGCTCCTCTCTCTAGATGCTCAAGGTAATCCATTACAACAGGATCAGTCCAAGGAGCCCCACGTGGAGCATCAACACCAGCAACCCACCCTAGATGGCCACCTTTGGGAGTCACTATCAACAAACAGTTTGGATTTTCCTACAACAACAGCAGTGGATATATTTGATAAGAAAAGGGAAGCAGAAAGAGGAGAAAATCACATACAAAAACTGCTTTATTTCTAAGTGGTAGTAATGGAGAAGCGCAAGCCTGGTTAGGTTCATGTGATCAAGGGAAATATCTTTTAAATCAAAAAATTTCAAAAGAACTAATAGACAGAGATGTACATAGGATGAAAGATTCCTGTGATAGAATGTGCTGAATACTTGAAATGCTTTATACACTTTGAGTGGTTGCAAATGTTTTATTCCTAGGTAATGGAGCTTGTACTTGTCAATCATTTGGAAGTTCTTTTTGAAGTTTCAGGAATACTGAGAGGAAGTACCTAAGTGTTCCTTGGTCAGGGAATCACCACTATATTCACAAATTATTTTGGCATATCACATGGAGAAAAACATTTTCCCAGCAAGTATAAACAATAATTTAGCAAAATATAAGTTTTTGGGATCCTATAATCCAATTTGGGATAGTATAAAATACATGGGAGAGTTCACAATTAATGTTGGTTGAGATGAACAAAACAAATAGAGGTTATTTAATTATTTTTTGTAATCCAGAGACGATGCCAGCATGGTCAACCTGGTCTGGAGGACTTGCAGCATTTTATCGAAATCATAGCAGTATGAAGTGAATAGCAATCACCAGCAAACCTGGGAATTATAGTTGCATTACCAGCTGATCAACAAAATGCTAATTAGATAACTTCTTAGGATCATGAACTTAAAAACAGGGTCCAACGGATATGAAGTATTAAGGGCATAAAAATAACTTTTCTACAAAGTGATTTGAACAGAATATGACCCCAGGTGAAGGTATGAAGCTTTAGGGGGAAAACAAGATTCTGAAGGAGATATGAAGTCACAAGGAAAAAGCTTTATGCAAATTAAGTCGATAAATAAACTTGACAAAAGCAGTTAGCCACCCTAGGAAGAAGCAATAAATTGCACCTTGAGAGATTAACATAAGGGGAATAAAACTAGCATATATGGCTCAAGAGACCAATGAGCAACAACAAACCTTGATATCTTCACGAGGAATTCCCCTAGATGGAGCAATTGGATCATTTTCTGCCTGCAAACCACTCACATGTAAAGCTATAGCACATGCCAAAGATCACCTAAAATAATTCTTTAAAAAACTTCTACAACTCATGCCTCAGATATCCAAATATAAAAAGTAAGCCAAAATAGTTCAAAGTCTAGCATTTGATTCTTCTTCCTTCTCATTCACTCATTAGTGTGTACTACTAGAAGTGGTAAAGAAATTACCTGAATGCAAAGCAAAGGTATGCAAACATGCTTTATTGAGTCTGAACTACTAGAATTTGAGTAGTAGTCATCCACTGACTTGAAACCAAATGAAACTGCAAGGATTATGAGAGTTTTTGTAAGATCATGAGGTACCATTACATCCATAAATGGATATTTATTCACATCCATTACATACCACGGGTTAGTCCTTCATCAAACTCCCTAACAGACTTCGCATTGGCAGCTAATGGGATATTGTATTCACCACCCATCTCTTCAAACAAAAGAGAATGCCTGCAAAAACAAAAGATTTCAGGTGATACTTTCTAAAACCTAGAAGTCAACCTCGAGTTAAGTACATAGCAGGAACACAAAGGATTACTTCTTAAAAATTTCACAGAGGGCACGTGCAAGAGCTTTGTCATAGACATTATTAAAGCCCTTATGAAAGTCCTCATCTGCAATGACCAAATTGAAAGGATTACACATTGACACGGCACCAGAAAGAGGGCAAGTATGAGACTCCTGCAAGTCACACATAATAAAAATATAAATAAAACAGCAGCAGATTTGCAGTAAATTGGAAAGAAGCAAGCAAAAACAAACCAGTTCAAGAGTAGCTCCTTACAACCAAACCAACAAAATATAATATTCTTCTCCTCAAAGAGAGTGGCTTTAGCACTGATGGTATTCAAGATCACGTGAGATTGTAATTAGCTGAAATTAAAACACAACATCCTAACTTATAACATTCCACTCTGCAGAGGCCCCAAAATATCAGGGATTCCTTGTCCAGTTTACAATATGAAACACCATTCTGCAAAATCTGAAGTTGTGAAATCTCTTCCCAATACTCCAAACTCCTTATTGACTTTTCCCTTGTCCTTTAGAGCCTCCAAATTGAACAATATTTGACTCAAAACCGATATGCAGCATAAGTCTGTAAAGTACTACTTACAAATGGAATAGGTTTCAAATATGTGACAGACAACAAGACAAGTGCACTACTAAGAAAAGAGGAACAAGTTCAGATACTGAGAAAACACAGAATGGCCTATGATATAATGGTGAATATGGCCTTAGGTAGAGCATAATGGGAAAAAAGGATTTGTGTATAATACCATTTTGGATTAAAGGTGATGATGAGTTGAGTAGAGCAGAAAACAACTGGATATTACAACAACCTGAACTTATTAACATATTCAAGTCTAGACTCACAAGCTAACCTAAGATTATTGCCACACTATGTTCTGTGCTGTTGAGTATTGTAAAAAGGTTAAGTCCCACATTAGATGTGAGTGGTTAATATAACATAGAGTAATGCTACACTCATCTGCCATATTACTCTCATACCACTAGGCTGATGTAGCAATGACAATTGACTCTTGGATCAACCTTTATTAGAAATGAAAAAATAAAAATAAAAATAAAATAAAATTCAAGGGCTAATGGGACTGCCACATCAGCCCAGTTATATAGGAGTGATATGGGAAATGAGGGTTTAGAATTCCTTTATAACATAATGGGACCCAGCCTATAGGCTTAAGCTTTTAAGTTGAATGGTGTCTCAATATGTTATATTACGATTTCACTGAAAACTCTTCATGTGTTAATCTCCCTTAGCATCCACAATATGCAACTTAAGAGCAAACCTTCCAAAACCAAGTTAACATTTCTCATGAAGTCAGTAATCAAAGAAAAAAATGACTTAAAGAAAGCAAAATAATTGATACAAGAATATCAACTTATGGAGAAAACTTAGCTAAAACCAAAAGCATGGTCAAAAACAAAAAAAAAGCATATCACATACCTGACCCAAATATCGAACAAGAATGTTTGCCCCAAGAGACCAACCAACAGCATATAAATTAGCCTTTGGGTACCGCGTACCAACATGCTCCACTACGTCACGCATATCTCCTAAAAAGGAAGCTGAATAGAACTGCACCAACAAAGTTGAAAAATTCATCACATAAAATGATAGAAGCCTCACAGAATTCAAATGTATAATCTAAAAAAATATATTATTTCACCATAGTAAGACCCGCCTAAGTGACGTAATCCAATTGGTCCATGAGGCAAGCTAGTTGGGTTAAGAAAAGACAAAGAAACCCAGTGGTAATAGAAGAGTACCTACAACAAGGAGGACCAACGACCAACCTGCTCATACCCATCAAATACAGAACAAAAAGAAAGGGGAACCAAATGAACCCTTGCGGTTTTTATCTTAGTTTATTTTCTTCCTTGAATGAGCCATTGAGCCCTCCGGAACTTAGGAATATGTTTAGCATTGCAAACACCATCCTACTTAGTTTAGATGTTTTTGTGCTTGCACTTTTTTTTAAAAAAAAAATCAACTTGTCAATAGTCCTGTGTGCCATTATTAACTTGTTTCTAGTAACCACCTACATTTTTTAACTTATTCTACCACTTGTTTAGCCACTAACACGTCTTTGTTATTGTATTGGCTATCTTCAGGGATTCATTTGGCTGAGCTTATTATACTTTTCTCAAGCATTTCTAATGATAGTCTTTCTAAACCTCTTACATTGTCAAAGCCTTTCTAACAAATTAACTTGCTCTTTCCAACTTATTTAATTTGCCAAAGTAGTCCAGTTAGGAGGTTAGAGTAATCTTTTTCTTCATATTATCTAGTGTTACTGAATTCTAGGATTTCGGCAAGTTATTTATTCAAAAATAAAAATTTGTCGATTGAGTCCAAGTACGGTTCTTGAAAATAATTTTCAGCCCATTTTCATCGGAATACTAACCAAACAATTAAACCATTTCTTAGAGCATCACAAAAACCCATGGAATCCTGCAACAAAACTCGTACCTGAGGAGTGGTGACGGGGCTATTTCCACAGCCTCGGCTATTGAACACGACCACACGCCAACCTCTGCTTCTGGCCCTGACCAACATGTGCCTCACATACGAGTCGTCACTCCCTCCTGTTAAACCCGGCTGCAACCATCCATTACCACCACTAAGAAAACCATATGTAACCTTAATACTGAATAAATTAAATCATAGAGAAAATTGGATTAGAATCTTAGCTAATTCCCCCTTCGATGATTCAACCCGAATTTTGACGTACCAATATTTATCACATTTTAGTCCAAAATCCAAATTATTTAATTTGAATATAATAGATAGGATTTAATAAAATAAATTCTTAAGTATCTTGATCCAGGAAATAATCATAAACTAACTCAGCATTTATCACATTTTATTGAAAACGATAAATGTTAGCAAAATCTCAATCGTTTAATTCGAAAGCAATGGTGAGGATTTAAGGAATTCGATAGTAGAAGAAATTAATCATAAACTAGACGAACCAGTAGAATGAGGACAGGAGACTCGGGCGGCAACTGATGGTCGTCTCCGGAGACCCAGTCGAGGGCGACGGCGCCGTTATCTTTCGTACGGAGGCACTCACGGCGGAGCCTGACGTCCGGGATGGACCGGAAGAACGCGGCGAAAATGGTCTCCACGTGGCGGTTCCATCCGAAGAGAGGAAACGGAGTGTACGGCCGGACCAGGGTCTTGAGCGCCGGGAGGATCGTCTCGCGGGCTCCGCCGCCGGAAACGACTTCGAGTGACGGGTGGGGCTCCCGGTGATCAGGCATTGCGTCGGTGCTGAAGTGGACGGCGGAGATTTTGGGGATTTTGGTTCTGATAGGGGATGGCGTGTATGTTATTGGTTGGAAGTGGCGGAAGAGGGTGTGAGGTGGGGCTCTCGCCATTTCTGACCGCGCTTTTTCGGTGCGATAGTGAAAGAATATTCTACTATCAGTGTGACAAACCCGCTGTTGCAAGTAGCGAATTTACGTTGCAAACGTGTTTGGCGCCTTGTTTCATGAAACATTAAAATTAGAGAAATGCCGAGGGTTAATAAATTTTTCATATTTTGCCCATAATTTTTTATAATTAATCATTAAATTTATAGACTTATGTAGATCTCACGTAAGTTAATGAGAAACTCCTCAAATCTATTGATTATAATGGAATATGAGCTAAATATGTAATTTATTGACCTCTAACATTTCTCTTGAAATTATTCTTTGCATAAGTAATGGTAGACACTAGAGCTGACGTGGCATTATATTATACTTCAGCCTTTCGATTGGCTGTTATTTTTTTGAGAAATTATTGGAGTCAATATGATATGAAAAAAATATTGACACCAATTATTTATTTATTTATTTTTTAACGAGTTATCTCTTCATTTATATAACAATGAAATATGGCAAAATGCTCCATACAATACCAAATATACAATTTGGAATCTTCACATCTCAAACATTATTTATGACACATACATTAGCTTTTCGAGCTATTATAAAACAATATCTATGAAATGTTACAATCTTAATCAGTTTCAGAACTACAACAAATTTCGACAAATCACGTTTCTATTCGCTGCTATGTCATTGATTTCCTGGCTTTTTAATCTCTACTACTTGTGCTTTATCAAACGTAATCACCTTTGCTGCCTCTACCGTAATGACAATTCTTCTTCATACATGATTACTCCTTTGTCACTGATCTATAGTTTGCTCCCATAAATGAACCATAGGAAAACAAAAGACCAACCGGAAGCCAAATTTGTTATTCCTAAGGATTTGTGAAAAAGAAACAAAAAAGACTAAAACTTCACCCTATAGATCGTTGCTAAAAGTAGATATAGAAAGAAGAGATTTTTATTTAAAAATAACAAAAATACAATAACAACAAATACCCAACACACCCTCACGCCCACACGACACTGCCAGCCAGCCACATATAAATCACTCTAAGGAATTGATTTACGATTCTACGGATGCCCGGTGAAATGAGAGAATGTTGGGGTTGCTCTCTCTAGGGTTCGACGGCTCTGGATAGACTATTATTAAAATATAAATATAATATATAATTATAATATGAGAATTGGTATTCTTCTTTCTCCTATCCTTTTCACATCCAATTTTTTTGAAAAATTAACCATCATATGTATATGATTCACAGGTTTATCCATGTGGAGTAGTAGTAGCAATTCGTGTTTGCGTATCGGGTTCGGGTTATGTCAAAACATATGTATAAGACTATATAAGTCAATCATAACCTGATCTATTTAATTAAACGAGTCAAACTCTTTAATCATAACTTTTTAATTCTATGTTAGAACTCATGTCAAGTTTGCCGTTCGTGTAAAAAATTTATAATATTTGATTTTACTAAAAAAATAGTTGGTTTTTAAAAAAGTTGAATAGGAGAGAACATGAAATGAACGTTTAGATAGACTTTCTCATATAACATTGCTCCTATCATATTAAATATAATGCACGAAAAAGTTACATGCACATGATCTACCATGCTAAAATATATTATTTATTTAATTAATATAAATCTAACAAAACTGATCAAAAGAGAGACAGAATACAAAACAATAGCAGGTAAAATCAAGAGAAATATAATTAAGGCCGATGCAAAGTACTCCTTAGTCCTTAGGACCTTAATTATGATCAACATAATATATAAGCATTAACCAAATTATGACTCATGAGGAAGTTTCGTGATTGGCCTTCTCCAAATACTTCTGCTTCTCTTCCTCAGTCATGAAGGCCGTGATTGGAAAAGACTTTCCTATCCCCATCGGAGTCTTGAAATATATTTTCCGGCTTTCAGGGCCTTCTAAGCTCATCTCAGTTATGGGCACCCACAAAAAGACCTGCTTGCTCTTAACGCCGGTCATCTTCTTCATCTTGAACTTCTCCACGTACGCGGTCACCTCTGCGGCATAGCTGACCCGGGTATTCGACCCGACAAAGAAATGCTCATATGGGGCCCTCTGCTTCATCCAAACAAACCCGGTTTCTCGAACTCTCCCACACTCTTCAAGGTCCTGCAGGGGAAGCACGCCTTTGGGGAACCCCAGCTCTTCCAGGAGGTCTATGGAATGGCGGTAGCACTCCTCCGCACCATGCACGATCTCAGCCCCGGCGCGCTCGTCCTGGCCCCGTGATGAGCCGCTGCTAGCCATTTCGACCGAGCTTGCCAAGAACAAATTTGTGATCAAGAATATATGGAGAATTGTGTGATCAAAATGTATGATTTTGCATGGATTAAATAATGGCCGGGATGCTAGCTGTTGGCTGGAGGTTGAGCTGCATGGGCTAATTCAAGAGGGTGGTTTACCTAACGGCTAGTACCTACTTTGTCGGTCGCGTATTTGGTATTGGCCCATGCATGTTCCATTCACCTAATAAAAAAGGAGAGTTTTCATGGAGGACCACATGGCGGTTTGGCGTCTTTGATTGTGGTTTGATTTTGAAGTAATGCTATCCACCATCAATTTTATTCTATTTATTGATTAGGCGTTGCTAATTAAAAATAAAAAAATATATATATAATTTCTAACCTTTGTAAAAGGACAAAAATGAATTTCAGAAATGAAGGAGAAAAATCAATTTTCTAGTTTACCAAGGGCATTACACATTGTTGCTGGACTTGATAGCTGGCACTTTACAAGGTTGATCCGTTTGTTTCAGCACAAAACATTATAAATTTTTTTTTTTTTTAATGTTTGACACCCGTAAAATATTGGTTAACTTGAAAATGCTTTTTAACAATGCTTTTAGTTGACTAAGAAAAATAGCCTTCACAAGATGTAAATTTACTTACGTTTCTCATGTGTACTTGTAAATTCCGTTTTCTAATGTTCTCCTACACCTAGGGTATGCAATTGTGTGAGGATCCCTTATAGGGCTTACTTGTCCAAGCAAGAATCGAGCAGTTCGAACACCTGGTCTGGCAAGTAGGCCTCATAAGGGCTCACAATTGCTCACCCATATTGTAATTGCACTGGATCTCAATCTCACACCTGAATGCCTTCTATTATTACATACTCTCTTCTTTCGCAATTTATATTATCACGTGTAAAAAGATTGCAGTATAAGTTGTAGTACTTTTAGAATTTTCCAAAATTTAAATTTAAATGTGGCTAATACAGAAGTACCACATTAATTGCCACGTCAATTTATAAGTATACGTAATACTGAATAATTTAAATTTGATTGTAGCTAATTTGTAATAAGTTATAACAAAGTTGCAGAACTCAAATTATTTTACTTTCTTCACATCTTAATGATTCTATGATTTTGTTTTCAAGAGGTAACTCAATCCACTGGAAACCACGCCTCATAAAGTGGAGGTTATTTGTTCGAATCTCACATTTCCCCTCTTGTGTGGACATGCAAAAAAAAAAAAAAAAAAATGATCCTATGATTCTAGCGCAAATTAAGGCTCATATTTTGCACTCACTTAATTTTATCAATCTTCAAGTCTCGATTTATCTCCATCTTTACCGATTAATTTTAGTGAGAAAAGTATAGGGATGTTTTGGACATATCATTTGTCCCAACCAACAATCTAATGATTCACCCTTGGCCCAACCTACTTGTATGATGGCTGATGGGCCCTCTCTCATGATTTGTTTGGTTCTTTTGTGTCCCCAAGGCCTAAAAGGTATCTCATATTACGTACATATACTGTCATCCTCAAATTTCAATGCATTTAAAAATTCTGTGAATATAAGGTCTACGCAAGGGTAAAAGAGGGAATATAATTTATTTTATTGTTCATGTTTGATATTTTATAGTATTTAATTGGGTATATTGTGTCATTTTCTTTTAAACAAGTTAAATTGTGCGATAACATAAACAACAAATACATGGTTAGATGTTATAAAATTTAATCAGAACCATCAAATGAAGAAGATGAGACGTTATATTCAGCGATTAATAATAAAGATGCTCTCGTCTCCAAAGTTTAAATTGATAAAAAAATAAAAATAATCATTTAATTAATATTTAACCGTTCAATTCGGCTAATGATATGTATTAATGAGGCTCATCGATTTTTCTCTTTCCTCCGTGTTGATGGGAGAGAAATTCTTCCATTGTCATTTTTTCATTTAACTTAATAAGATAATTTGTCATATTACATGATCTCCTTTTAAATAGGATCCTCTCTAATTCATTTGAAATGAGGAGTATCTATTTAGTATAAAATAATGGGTAATATTGTCTTAACATTAAAGTTGAATGACAAAATTTATAATATTATCCATTATTTTATACTAAATAGATACTCTTCATTTGAGTATCCTATTCCAATCTCCTTTATATGTAACTCAAATTTTAATAAATACTTAATTTGATATTTGCATTTCCCGCGTCATTTTTTGGTTTAATTATCTCATTCAGATAATTGTGCTTGCAATCCCAAGAAAAATGGTGATTGTTTTTCTAGATGCTATATTAGTTTCGGTAATTTAAGACTTCATAAATTGATTAATGACATTAATTATTACACTTAAAAAAAAAAAAAAAAAACCAGACAAACAAATAAAGTAAAAAGACAATAAGACCACTCAATAACATACAAAGTATATAAAAATAAATAAAGTAGCCTCATACTTCATGTGATTTCTTTTAGATCGGAAAAGCAGGGGCACGTGGTCCGGCATGATTGAGTGCTTTGTCTCCTCATTGTCTTTTCATATTCTGATCCACGCATTAGTGTGCGATGTGATCAATTCGATCCTCACCACAGCCATCCCACTAATTACAAACTTAATTTGCCTTTTGACTTTTGAAGACAGAGTGACACGTTGACTGTCACATAATATAATAATTTATATTTTAAACACTTGTAATAAATTGCGTACTTAATGTATGTTATTAATGAAGCATGTGCTAAGAAAGCTAAAGATAATTTCTTTTTTTCGAGTCCATAAGGATTTTTTTTCATTTAGTGGTTTATATTTTATTTTGTTTTATCAATGATGCATATAATTTGATGTCATTTTAAACAATATTGTAACATTATATACGCCGTTAAATGAAATAGAAAAAAGACTCGTAAGAGAGCGGCCTAAGTAGTTAAAGGGCAAAAATTTCTCTAGCTTATCTAATACATGATTTTAGTGGATAAGGGCCGTGAAAATCCTATTACTAGTAGCGGACACTCAAGATTAGATGGATTCTCAATCTTAGCTGTTGCTTATGGATTCAACCGTCGAGGTTAGTCAAATCATAAAACCAAAATAAATGGATAACTAATTCTAACACGAAAAATAATATAATATTATATATATATAGAAACAAATAGTGATAAATCAACTTTTTTTTGTTTTCATCTATCAATAATCATATTTTTTTTTTTAACTATATGTCCACATTGGTCACATTTGACTATATATTTTTACTCAAATTTTAGATATATTATAATCAAAACAACAATTATCCAAAAAAAAAAACAAAAATATCAGCGACCTACGAGATCATCTCCAGATGGGCCGGGCGGGTGCCCGCCAAATCCCCTCATCCGACCCTTTCCAAGTCTTCGATCTACCATTCTCACTCAACTCTCAATCACAAAGAGGGGGAAAAAAAAAAAAAAAAAACAATCAGAGAGATTCGCAAACCAAGAGAGAGACAGAGAGGGAGAGAGGGAGATGACAAAAAATAAAATAAAAATAAAAATCAAAGGATATTTTAGTAGCTCACCCACAGCCACAATGATGACCTCTCATGGAAAGCGAGCAGTGCTCTAAAAAACAACTTGGAGAACAAGAAGAAGAAGACGAAGAAGAAGAGATAGCCGTGTGATGGTGTTGTTGCCCAAATTGCCCTTCACCACGAGGAACAAGAACGAGGTCTCAACGGTAATTTCGCGCTGCCTCCTCTCGTTGATGCTATTACTTTCCGCCGGTGATGGTAACGGACGGATCGTGGTCGTTGAAGGTAGCAGCGTCGGCGGAGGCGGCGGTGGAGGGTTCGGGTTCGGGTTCTGGGCTTCGGCGGCGGCTTCCAATGTCGGGCTAGCCATCGCCGTGACGGCGATGGCCGGTCTGGCCTTGGCCGCCACTGTCGTCTACTCTCGTAGGTAAAACCAAACCCCCCCCTAACGGAAATGAAGAAAAGAAATCAAATCGTTTGCAAACCCTAGAGAAATTGGATAGATAGATAGATAGTAGTTAGGTAGATGCTTATGGGAGAGACACCTGTAATGAGAGCCCTACGGCGAAGTCACACTTCTTCTTCACCGTCGTCGTCGTCGTCGAATTCATCTTCACCGTCATCGTCATCGTCGTCATCGTCGTCGTCGTCGTGGGTTCATTTGCGATCGGTTTTGTTAGTCGTTGCTTCTTCGTCATCGTCGTCCTCGTCGTCCTCACCAGTTTCCACTGATCGGTGAGTTCCTAATTCCCTCTTTTCTCTCACGAATCATTCCGAGAGCTTATCTCGTAGAGTAGTGCTTTCGCTTCAGATCTTGATCTAAAAAAGTACTCAATTTTGCTTCCATTATCCAAAAACGTCACCTTTTGTTAGTGTCTCATCCTGTGAGATTCCGGTTCTGTTTGTTGTTTGTTTGTGATTTTTGCAAAGGGTAGTTATACAGTGATTGTGATAAGAGTTTTTGTTTTTCTTTCCGTGTGTTTTCCTCATCCGGTTTGATTATGATATTTGTTTTAAAAACCCTCATAGTTACTGTGTATATTTAGCATTGGTGGGTCTGTCATGAAAATGTCTCTGTCTGAGTGAATTTATTGGGATTGTGTTGCTTTGAGATTCAATGTGGTTTAATGTTTGTGCGATCTAGTCGAAGCTGATTTTCTTTGTTCATTGACTCTCCTTGTCCCTGCTGAAGTGAGTAGCCTGGTTGAATGTGTTTACAACTTCCCCGTTCACCTTTTGATGCAAATTGGGATATTTGATGATTGTTAAGTCGATGGGTTTTCTTTTTTATACGAAGCGTATTTGTTTTCAGGTGCAGATCAGTGTTTAATTTGTTTATGCTTTTGTTCAGGGTTAATCTTAAATCTCCTTGGTCACGTAGGAGAAGAAAACATGTTCTTCTGCCCAAACAATGGAAGAGTTTCTTTACACCAGATGGAAAGCTTATCGATGGTGGTGTCAAGTTTTTGAAGAAAGTTCGCAGTGGGGTATGCTATTGATTTTTCTCAGACCTAGTTATTTGATCATGTGAATTTTAATTTTAGCTTGGTTTTTCTCCTATTTTTGTTACTGTTGTGAAAATTTGATTCCTTATACTTCTGATGCAGGGTGTTGATCCAAGTCTTAGAACGGAGGTTTGGCCATTCCTTCTTGGAGTGTACGCATTTCCATCTCTATATCTTTTTATATCGATGTTTATGTGTGTGTTATCTGTATTTACGTTTTGTTTACCTCTCTCTTTGATTGAGAATTGAGATAGATTTTGCTATCCTTTTAAGAAGTTTTGGTTGCATTGTTAGCCATAACCCACAGGTTAACTTAGTCCCATGGATTGCTTGATCCATGGCTGACTGTTAAGGCTTGGGTGGTTTGTGGATAATCTTTCCCTACCCTTGTCCTGAAGTTTTAAATCATTGTTGGCTTAGACTCAAAATCTGGATCAGTATATACAGTTCTGTTAATCTTCCAAGTGGCTGGTGCTAATTTTTATGGGACAAATGGGAGAACCTGAATATGTATGTGTAATCAATTTCTCAGGCTTGTTGGGGGTTTTTTTTCTTCTTTCTTTCTTCTTTTGTGTGTGTGTCTCCCTGAGTTGCAAATAATTGCTTTCCCTACTGGCTATGTAACTGACAAAGAGACTTTTTATATAACTACTCGTTTGGGCAAACTGTCTTGGGAAATAAGCTTCCAGCACCACCATTATGGTTCCTATGAATATTGACTTATTTGAGAATTTCTTTTTGTCATGTAGAGGAAGAAAGATGTATGGATCGCAATTTTATAGTGCTTCTGACTTCGTTTTTGGATTTCTCTTGTTCATTGTATACTTGCTGCTTTTTAATGGCCAAATTGCTCCAGACCTTCTTCTATGTCTTAACTTTGATTTGCTCATTGCAACAGCTATGACATGAACAGTTCTCAGGAAGAAAGGGACTCGGTCAAAATTAAAAAAAGGTACTACTATTATTAAATTCATTTAGGGCCTACGATGCAAATTCAAACACCCCCCTCTTTTCGCCCTCTTTTGCCCCTTCTTTTCTTTCTTCATGTAGTTACTGTTCTTTTGCTTGTGATGCAGAAACGAATACGATAACCTGCAGAAGCAGTGCCAGCAAATTTTAAAATGCAATGAGAAGAGCTTAAAGTTGAAGGAAGCTTCTGGGAACAGCAGCAACGAGAGCAGTGGAGATTTTAGTCAGGTTCTAGATTCTCCTTGCTTAGAAGATGCAGTCATTGGCAGTAGGTCCCTTTTGACTGAGGAAGGAAGCCCATTGGCTGAGGATCCAGACCACCTTGTCGGTCTAGCCCTCCAATCCTCTGATTCATTTTTGGAAGTAGATGGTGATAAGAGTGGACTGACCTGTGAGGATGCCTCTGCTGGTGATACAGAGTCAACTGATTCCGACTCTTCAGAAGAATCTGAAGACACGCAACCTTTACTTGCCACCAAAAGAACTGAAGAAAATGATGTTGATGAGCCTGCCAAGGAGAATTTATCTCCTTTCAATATAGAAGCCATGTCTCCTCCGGACACCGAAAGCAAGTCCAAATCTCACAGTGTTGAAGATTTTGCCAATTGGCAAAGAATAATCCGTCTTGATGCTCTGCGGGCAAATGATGAGTGGATTATCTACTCGCCATCTCAGGCTGCTGTCTCAGAGACTAAAGCTCCCCAGTTAGCAGAGAGTGTTGGGTTGAAGGACTATGATCACTTGGAGCCATGCAGGGTTTTCCATGCTGCTCGCCTGGTTGCAATCCTGGAAGCCTATGCACTTTATGATCCTGAGATTG
This sequence comes from Corylus avellana, assembly GCF_901000735.1. NCBI lineage: Eukaryota > Viridiplantae > Streptophyta > Magnoliopsida > Fagales > Betulaceae > Corylus > Corylus avellana. The sequence goes on along the minus strand of NC_081543.1, from coordinate 31,156,230 downwards.
GTTATTGCCAGGGTATGAGTGATCTACTTGCTCCAATAATCACAGTGTTTGAGGAGGACCATGAAGCCTTCTGGTGCTTCGTGGGTTTTATGAAAAAAGCTCGGCATAATTTCCGGCTGGATGAGGTGGGAATCCGGAGGCAGCTGAAAATTGTTTCAAAGATTATCAAGCGCAAGGACAGTCATCTCTACAGGCACCTGGAGAAGCTTCAAGCTGAGGATTGCTTTTTTGTGTACAGAATGGTGGTGGTTCTCTTCAGGAGGGAATTAAGCTTTGAGCAGACGCTATGCCTGTGGGAGGTAATATGGGCTGATCAGGCTGCTATTAGAGCAGGGATTGCCAAATCCACTTGGGGGAGAATAAGGCTGAGAGCCCCTCCTAGCGACGATTTGTTGCTTTATGCAATAGCAGCCTGTGTACTGCAAAGGAGGAAGCTCATCATAGAGAAGTACAGTTGCATGGACGAAATCATGAGGGAGTGCAATAGCATGGCCGGCCGTCTGGATGTTTGGAAGCTTCTTGATGATGCTCATGATTTGGTGGTCACCCTCCATGACAAGATTTAGGAAAACCCATCTCCAAAGCTCACACCTTCTTTTCGTCATTCTTCCCCAGACTCCCTTTCTCTTATAACTTCTAATCTGTTGTTGCACCTGTTGAGAATCCCTATAAAACCAAGGGATCTTCATGTTGCTTACCACTGCATGACACTGGCCTCTGATGGCCAATTTCTGTCATGAGTGAATTATGAGATTCACAATGTATTGAGCCCGCACTCGTTTGAGTGATGGTGGCAACACTTCTGAATTAGTTAATTAGAATTGTTTTTGCCCCAAGTTTCTTAATCTTGTGGCTATGGTATCTCTTGATTTTTTCGCATTTGTTATCTGGTTTGGTTTATCAATCTATCATGGCCCAAGATATGTTGGTGGTGGTGGTCTCCAAAGCAAAGCTATTAAGTCACAAACTCGGAATATCTTCGTATGGGAACATTTTTGTTGGTCATTGCAGGTGGATTGTATAAAATAGCTCTTGGTTTTTTTGGTTTTTTGGTGCAAGTACATAAGAACGAAACTACAAACTACCACAAAAGAGCTGAGCGACCCAACAAAAAGCCCTTAAATCACTATATTAGAGGGAATGTATCAAATGACTAGCTCTATAAATTCTTGGCAAATAAATTAAGAAAATTAGCCACCATGAAGGCGGTAAGACATGGTGTGTCCAAGATGACACAACCAAAAGGTCTAAGGAGGAGCACCAAACTGGAAGAGTAGTGAAAGGAGTTACGCCGGCGTGCGTAAACAGTAATGCACGCCGGTGACGTGGCATGTGCCACGTCGTTTCCCCCATTAAAAAAAAAAAAAAATCTAAATCGAAAAGACTAAAGCACGTTCGTCCCAGACCTCACATCCCAAAAAATTTCCCTCCAAACCCATTTTCCCTTCACCCCATTCTCCCTCCACCCAAATTCTCTCTCCACCAGCACCAGCACCGGCGCCGGCACTTTCCCCAAAAGCATTCCCTCCTACCACACATTTCATTTCCCCCCAAAATTTTCCTCAAACCCATTCTCCCCCACCGGGCCATGAGCCCATTACGAAATCCAGTTACAAAACAAAAAACTTCACAGTTACGATTTAGTAGTCCCAGTTCAAACATCATATTTCTCATTTTGTAGAGTTTGGGGCGTGCAAAGTAATGAATTTGTCCGATTTTCTCTTGTTACGCTTGTTTTGGTGAATTTGATTTCTTGTCCTCTCTCTTTGAGCTTGTTCTGGAAAATGGGGAAAAAGAAATGGTGAGCGTGAAGTAATATTATCATCTTTTTGGGTCTTTAGGAATTGAAAAGCTGATTTGAGTGGAAATTATTTATGGGTGCTGAGATTTCAATTGGGTCTTTAGGAATTATTATTATTTTTTTTTAATTGGGGGAAACGACGTGGCATGTGCCACGTCACCGGCGTGCATAACTTCTATCATGCTCAAACTGGAAAGGTTTCAAACCTCTCCAAACTTAAAGAGCATATAACAACGAACAGTAACAGGGACTTTAAAACACAAAGGAGACAACAACATAAAAATAAAAATAATACACAAAACCCAGAAAAAGCAGCACGTCAAGCAAAAGACCAAGAATTAGAAACCACGGTGTCGGCTGAGAAGAGCAGCTGAGCGGTGGAGTGTGGGGTGGGTGGTGACCATCCATGGATATAAATTTAAAATCCCTTCTTAAGCTTCTAATATGCTCAAAACATACATTACACTTTTGAAAATTGAGTTGGATGAAATTTATATCCATGGATGGTCACCACCCACCCCACACTCTTAGAAATGATGACTCTGTTCTCCCTGTTCTTCACAACCTAAACAGAGGACACCAATTAGAAAACAAATTAAACACTGATCTGCATCCGAAAACAAATAAGCTTCATATAAAAAAGCCACCCATCCACTTAACAATCATCAAATATCCCAATTTGCATCAAAAGGTGAACGGGGAAGTTGTAAACACATTCAACCAGGCTACTCACTTCAGCAGGGACAAGAAGAGTCAATGAGCAAAGAAAATCAGCTTGGACTAGATCGCACAAACATTAAAGCCACATTGAATCTCAAAGCAACACAATCCCAATAAATTCACTCAGACACATTTTCATGATAGACCCACCGACTTTGGGACTCTTTTAGAAAGCCGGCAACGTTCTAAAATCCTAGTTCAAGTTTGAAACGGACTATTTCCTATTCGGTCTCGGATTAGGATTCCTTTTCAATGGAATTCTCTCTTATATAAGCCTCACTCCCCTCACATCTTCCTCTTCACACGAAAAAGACAACCTCCAACAAACACAAACCCTTTCTTTCTTTCTTCGTTTTTCCTCTGTGCGATGGATCGTGAAGGGTTCTTCTCTCTACTTCCCGGCAAACCCATTTCAGATGCCCTGCATTCTGATGGATCCAAGCAGTCGGCCGCTTTTTGGTTATTCTGTAATCCCAAAGCCAATGGTACGATGAGGGGTTCCTTTCATGTCGAAAAGAGAGATTCTTCGTTTTCTTCTAATGAAAACACGATTATTTCCTCTTGTTCTGAAAATAATAGCGAAAGAAAGCCCATCATGCATGATTATTTGGGTGTTCTAGGGAATGCATCGGCATCTTCCACAATCACTTATTGTGGAAACAAAATAAACGAAAAGCTTAATCGCCGCAACAGTACCGTTTCACTGGACTTGAAGCTTCGGGTTGATCCCTGGGTTATCAAGAAGATAATCCAGGAAAGTGATATTGGGGACCTGTCCAGGCTCTTGTTGACGACGAATAGTGTAAAGACTCATATTTTCACTCTCTGGGATGCAGAAATTATTGAAAAGGTCAAGAATGGAGGGGTTCCAGTTGCTGTTTGGGATTCTGATACCATGTCTGAACATCAACTGCTCTTCAAACAATGGGCAAGTGGGAGCTACGTCCTCATTCAACAATGGAGAAATGCATTTGTGATGAGGAGGAGTTTGAATAAGGGTGATGAGATTGGACTTTACTGGGATCCAACCAATTCAAGATTCAATTTTACCATTCTCAAGCGGGCTTAGAGCGATACTTAGTCGTCTAAGCTCAAACACTATACTTTTTTGAGCAAAAAAGGGGGGAAATTTGCGGTAGCTTAATTCAATATCAAGTGGAATGTTTGAACAGAAAAAGAGATAAAGAAATAAAACTTTTGGAACGAAATGTAGAGAGGGAGAATTTGCATGTCTCTTCTTTGAATAAGAGCATTGAAAATATCCAAAAAAGGCCTAGACCATATGATATACATGTGAAGGCAATTCATGTTCCATCATAAATGTTTCTACAAGACTACAACCCCCCTCTTGTGGAAGTAGTGATGTGATAACTTATGCCAGCATGCTAAATATGAGATGATGTGATATACAAGTGACATTACATTATTTTTGGAAAAAATATATACTTCTCTTCGACTAACACTCAATTTGTAATATTCACCAAACTAAAGACCGCATCAATGTCTTTTAAAACTATAAAAAATAATAATAATAATAATAATAATAAAAAAAAAAAAAATTGCAATATACCACTATTATTTTATTTTTATTTTTTTTCAATAAGATAAAAATACGGCTAGAAATTTGGAAAAGAAAAAGAAATGGGTCTTTGTGCCATTACCACTTTCTTTTGTTATAGATTTTTTTTTTGAATTTTTATTAAGGATATTTTTGTCAATTGGGGGACATTATAATTTTTTGATAATTTTGGAGAGAACGATGACGCGATGTTTGAGTAATTTTAGAAATCTCTATTTTGTCACTTTTATGTCCCTTTAAAAATGAGATGTCGTTTAAAAAGTGTAATTTGATCAAAATTCAATAATAATCAATCACAAACTAAATGATAATTTTAAGAATTACATCATTCTTAAAATAATACAAAAGTGAAATAAAAGTGACTTATAACATTACTCGGGATCTTTAATTTAAAAAATATTGTAAATTGACTGCTAGTTTGGGAGGGTGTGTTCACTTTTTCCTTATTTTTTAGATGAAAATATGATGGCAATGGTGAAGATACAAAAAATTTTAAAAGTATTTATAATATAAATGTGTTAAGTGTTAATTATCATTTTTAAATTAAATAATTAATATTTTATCACATAAACATTTATTATTTTTAAAATACAATTAAATATGAGAAAATTATTTTTGTTCTAAGCTCTCCTATTCTAGTAAAGGAAACGTTCCCGCAGATCGTACAGATCTCTCTCTTTCTCTCTGTTTTCCAGTCCTCTCACCATGTCCACAACCGCCGAAGAACCCGAATTGCAGAATGGACACGAACCAGAACGGATACCCAAACCAGAAATAGAACCAGAATCAGAACCTGAACCATCAGAGCTAGAGCCAAAGCCATTGGCCCAACCAGAACCAGAAGCTGAACCATCTGAACCAGAGTCAGTACCGGAGCCGAAACCGGAACAGCCAGAGGCTCCCGATGCAGATCCGAAACCCGAAGAACCGAAACAGAGCTCGATCCAATCCAATGAAGCCGTCGGGAACGCATCAGCGAAAGCTCCGACCGGCGAACTGCGCAAAGACGAAGGAAGCCGAACGTTCACGATGAGAGAGTTGCTCAGCGGATTGAAAGCCGACGAAGTGGACGAGAGCGGACCGGATGCCACCTCACCTTACAGGTCAGTGTGCTTGATTGACACATTTTTATGGTTGAATCTTGCTCATAGAATGTAAATTTCTCTGAAAGTCGGTTTATTACATGTAGAATCACTGGAATTATCTCGTAGCCATTGTATAAACTCGTAACCTTAGCTTTGTGCTGCATATTATTTTTGGTGAGATTTATGCTGTGATTGACTTGTTTTCGGTTGGTTCGTCGAAATTAGGCTTCGTTTAGTCTAGTTGGGCATTAACTGACAACGATTGTACAACTTTAGTCTTTATACATGCAAGCACTCGATCCGATTGAATTTGCGACAATGCGAGATTGCGGCTCGCAAGAAACATAGAAGTAAAGAGCTAACCGTGTTTATTTCCTCATGAAATAATTTTTTTTTTTTTTTATAAATAATGTATATTCATTCAAAGCGCAGGACCAACCTAAGTACACAAGAGAAATCCTAACTCATATAGAAAGAAGAACATAAATCGAAAAAACTCAGAAATAGTCAAAACAGGCGAAATAGTCCATACCACTCTCCATGTATGCAGGGTATGTAGCACCAACTTCTTCAAATCGAGCAAACCAGTCTCATGATCGTCAAAGTTTCAGGCATTCCTCTCTCGCCAAAGACACCACATCAAACACAAAGGGGTCGTCCTCCATAAATGTGACGTTGTATGGTTTCCAAATTTTCCCCTCCAATGCTGTACTCCTCCATAAATGAAATAATTGGAAAAAAGGAATTGGAGTTTTGTGAGGTTGTTTAGGTGGTATCACCTTGAGCATCATGTGATTGAATAGAGTTGCGTTAATAATAACCATTCATACATGACACTGTGGGGTTATTCAGTTTTTAGGTTATCCTTTCTGAACTGTTCCAGTGGATCAATGGTTTTTGTCAAATCGGGATCAGACTTTTTGGCTTTCCTTGCGATTCATTTTTTGATGCCTGACTCTGTAAGCTTATGTGATGTTATCTTATATGCATTGAATCTGAAATAAATATTTTTCTGATAACTGATTCTGGTATCAAGCTTGAAATAGCCACAATGCCCATCGATTACCGGGGATACTATAGTTATGTTTATTAATGGTTTTGAAAAGTGTTTTTTATGTTTTTTGTTTTGATTTGAAAAGGTTTCAGATGTGATATAAAGTTGAAAAGTGTTTTTTGTGGCCTCCATATTTGAGAAAAAAATGTGTTTTTTAGGTTTCACTTAAGAAAATTGTTTGGTGAACTTTTTAAAAAGTGTTTTGTATTTTCAAAGAAACAATATTAAACATGCTTATTTTGGAAATATACAAAAATGCCTGGCATTGACTTATAAAAAAATACTAAAAAAAAAAAAGAGAGGCCGCATGGCCACTCCTATTTGGTTGAGGTTGCTGCGCAGCTAAACTTGGCCGATTGGGGTGGCCATTTGGCCACTCTTATTCTGTTGTGGTGGCCGTGCGACCACCTTTGACGAGGATAGAGGTGGCCGCACAACCATCCTTCTTTTCATTTGTGGGTGGGCCCGTGCAGCCACCTCTCTCTCTCTCTCTCTTTTTAATTTTTTAATTTTTTGTTTTCATTCACTTGTTTTACAAAGTGACTGTTATATATCACACCACTATTCCACTATGCTAAAGTGGGACTGCCAATCTACCATTGGATTTTTTTTTTTTTTTTTTCTTTCTTTTAACAATGTTTGATATAAGGGTGGATTGACAATGCAACATCAGCATAGTGGGATAGTGGTGGGATAATGGTGTGGTATATAACATTCATCTTTTATAAATGATAAGTAAGCCTCTACACCTAAAAAATTAAGCATCTCTTTTTTCTCAAAATATTATTATAAGAAGATATGAAATAGCCAAAAATAACCATTGATTACCAGGGAAACTATACTTTCTGATTGGGATTTTTTTGTTAATATCATCCTGTGGTAGTACTTTTATGTAACTATAAGTATGAAGTTGAAATTACTATGCATGCTCTTTTATTTTACATAAGCTTTGTTTTTTACTCTGTGCTTTTCAATTGTATAGTCAAGAAAGCCCACAGCAACGCAACGACCAAAACAATGCTGCTATGGACTTGATCAATAGTGTCACGGGTGTAGACGATGAAGGTCGGTCTCGCCAACGGATTCTTACATTTGCTGCCAGGAGGTACCATAATCTTATCCTGTGCTTCTTACTCATCAACTTCGCTGGTATTTTCTAATTATACCTGCTGTTCACTGTTGACAAAAGCTTTAATTGGTTGCATTCAGGGCATCTCACGTAAATTCTTCTATGAAGTATACTATGTTTCTAATCACTTGCTCACAATTGGAAAAGTTCAAAAATCCGATTATAAGCTGTTTTAGAGTCCTTTTTCCTAAATTTTATTCTGTACTCAACTTTTGTAGGTATGCTTCTGCTATAGAGAGAAATCCAGGAGATTATGATGCGCTATACAATTGGGCATTGGTTCTTCAGGTCTGAAATACTGTCTCATTCAATTCTAGCAATATTAACATCAGAGGACTGTATTATTCTTTCTTTCTACCAAAACTTCAACCTGAGGGCTTTGAACCTGCTTAACTGATTATGTGGATTATTTTCTGCCATTATGTATTTGAAGAGTGTTTTGTCACATTATAGTAAGAACATGCATTTTCCTTTAATGTGAAATTTTGATATGAAGATTTTCTGAAGAATATTGGTGAAAGAAAATAGACTTTATTTACCAAAATTTACGTTTGGCATAAAATGGGGTGGTGTGTTTGACATGGAACACAAAAGTGATATTTTGATATATTGGTTATTTCATCCAAATATTTCTCAAATATTCTTCAGTTTCTCTCTTTGTTGTGATGGAAAGAGTCTGTCTGCTATTGTTATTTTAAGCACATTGTATTTACTCAGTAGCAAATCATAGTGCATTTTACTTTGCCTCATGACCCTCATTTGGTTGGCATGCAGGAAAGTGCGGATAATGTTAGTCAAGATTCTGCTTCACCTTCCAAAGATGCGCTGCTTGAGGAAGCTTGTAAGAAGTATGATGAAGCTACACGTCTTTGCCCTACACTTCATGATGTATGATACAACTCTTAATACTTGACACTCTTGTCTAACGACTGGTTAATACAGGATTTAATAAGTAAATATTAGCAAGAAGCACGATAACTGTGCACATCACCTATGCCATGCAATGAACTAGGGGTGGGTAGGCAGGTGAGGGGAGCACCGGAGGATGTTTAGAATTATCTGTCAGTAACTTTGCCAGATTCTGTAGATATATATAATCATCTGATCTGTGACCAGTTGGGATCTTGAATTCCGGGAATTTGCTATATGTTTTCCCCCCCTTTTCCTGGTAAAATACAAGGGCACAGTATTGCTAAAATTGGGCACTTTACTATTCCCACATAAAAGATCATATTATTCTTTTATGTATGACCCAGATGAATCTTTATAATTTTTTACTGATGATCTATATCATGTGAAAGTAATATTTTATTCTTCCTTGCAGGCTTTCTATAATTGGGCTATAGCAATATCTGATCGGGCCAAAATGCGTGGGCGTACAAAGGAGGCTGAAGAACTATGGAAGCAGGTTTGAATATATAATAGCAGTAATAAGTTATGCTAGATTTTGAATTTCATAGTGTGTTCAAATATGCACTGCCCTTCTGTAGTTTCTTCCCTGCTGCTGTGTCAAACTGACTTTTAGCAACTGGATATGGATATAATAGTTGAAATGGTGCCGAATTGTGGCTATTAGAACACTTCTCTACTTTCGTTTTGTTTAAGTAATTTAAATTTTATTTGAAGCTTTACTTATATATTAAAAAAAAAAAATTGTTAGAAGTCTAGAGGGGCACAACCCATATACACTAGGAGTATAAAAAAGAGGCTCCCAACTAGGTAGAGAAGAAGAACACATCCAAAAATCTAGAAAATCAGAACGAGAGAACTGTTGTGGGTAACCATCTAAACATAAAGAGACTCGAACCACTTCTCTACTTTGTAGTATGTAGTCTCATTTGTTGATGTTCTAAGTAGCTGGCCTTTCTGACGTAAAAGAAAAAAGCATTAATGATGCTTGATTCAAATTCCCTCTTATTTTCACTGTTCTTATCTACGATCTAGCATTTTATCGTACTTATTATGCTCTTTAAATAAAAAGATCCAAAATTTTCTTTAGCAAAAAATAATGCTCAAAACAGTGATTTTTTTTTTAACTTGATTTTGCAGGCTACAAAAAACTATGAAAAGGCCGTCCAACTCAACTGGAACAGTCCCCAGGTATCTCTGAATAATTTTGCATAATTACTATTATGAATTCATATGGGGGGCTCCGCATCTTTATCATTACCATTCTTTTTTCTTACCATTTTTTTTGCCTGAAAGCCTTTTTAACGCATAAAAAGGCATCTGCAATCATTTATGCTTGCATTCTTTGGTATTAACCCCAGGTGATATCTATTTCAGGCACTTAATAATTGGGGACTTGCTCTGCAGGTAGTTTTAGTTACATTAACATTTCCTTCAAAATTAGCTTCTTCTTCTTCTTCTTTTTTATTTTAAGTCTTGCTTTTAATTTATGTTTTCATTGTGAAATTTAGGAACTCAGCGCAATTGTTCCTGCACGAGAAAAGAAAACAATTGTAAAATCTGCAATCAGTAAGGTACAAAAATTATTTGGGGAGATCAGAGTGCTTGGATGATTGTATAGGAACAACCAGCAATGTAATTCTACATCTGATATGTCATAAGAATAATTTTCACTGGAGGTTCTACTTTTATGATACTTTTAACTGGTCTTCCAATGCAGTTCCGTGCAGCAATTCGGTTGCAATATGATTTCCACCGAGCAATTTACAACCTTGGAACTGTTTTGGTTAGTTTGTAACTTATTTTTCCATATTTGAGATATCATGATCTTATATTTGTAAATCTGTTCCTTTTCAGTATCCAGTATAGTAGATGACATAAAATATTTCATTGTCTTAACCTATCATCTTGTGCAAATTGAATGAAGCATATATCCCAAGTTCATGTTGTCATTTTTTTGCAGTATGGATTAGCAGAGGACACATTAAGAAGTGGGGGATCAGTCCATGCTAAAGAAGTTTCACCTAATGAGTTGTATAGCCAATCTGCTATCTACATTGCAGCTGCTCATGCACTGAAACCAAATTACTCAGTAAGTGTGACTGTTTTTTTTTCTTTTTTTAAACAATATTTTTTTCTGTACTTAGGTAACAAAAATTTGTCTCTTATTTAAACATGATCCAGTGAAATCCAGAAATGGAAAAAGAAATACTTATCCAAAGTGAGATTTGAAGAGTCTTACAATAAACATGGTTTATTGATGCACACGTCAATTTCATTTTTCCACTGACTATTCTAATGGTGTTTTATTTAGGTTTACAGCAGTGCCTTGCGGCTGGTGCGCTCCATGGTTAGTAGTTACCTTTTCAAATAGTAATTTTGGAGCTATTTCAACCTCAAATGCATTTTTTATTTTTTATTTTTTTATTATTAAAAAAAAAAAGCATTGCTGACTTATAATTTGGGGTCTGTCAGTTATGAGATCAGTCTCTAGCATTTAGTTTTCTTAATTTGTTTAGGTCGGGGGTGAGATATAGGCCTATGAATTCTGGACTTATTTTAGGAACAGATTGACTGTTGCCTATCTTCTCCCTTGTTTCTCCCCTCTCCTGAGGTTCTTCTTTTCTTTGACTTATTTTCTCCCCTCTTCTTGGCTTCTTCTTCTCTGTTTCTTTGTTCTCTTCAAACTTTCCTCCCAAGTGCTTTTTGTCCCGTGTCAGTATCATTCCTTTTTTCTTTCTTAATGTTGTGGTTGATTATATTCAGAATAGTACATTTAGTGCTCCTAATGAAATTTAGATTAGTCCCTCAGTCCAAGCGATAGCAAGGTTCTGTTTGTGTTTCAGTGAGGTTGGTTGAGAGAATCATTGACAGAACTCAACTCTTGACAGCTACCTTTGCCGCATCTGAAAGTTGGATATCTGACTGCGCCGCCTGTAGGAAAGCCAGTGGCACCTCATAGTGATTGGAGACGTTCACCATTTGTTTTAAATCATGAAGGGCTTCATCAGGTAAACTTGGATTTGTTTCCTTGTTATTTAGAGATTATTTGCATATTGAAAATCATATATTGGGTGTGATATGCTGGATATCACCTAATTGTAGCAAGTATTATTATTTCTTTATTCTCAATCTTCTTTCTTTGTCCCATCAGACACACAAAAATGAGCAAAACCAAGTACCACAAAGTCTCTCTGGAAGATCAGGAGATGCTGCGAATATCGACAAAAAGGCTATCAGAGTCGATGTTCCTGATATAGTTTCTGTATCAGCATGTGCTGATCTGACTTTACCACCCGGTGCAGGCCTCTGCATTGATACAATTCATGGGCCAGTTTTCATGGTAACTATTTTCTTTTGTGTTTCGAAGAGAATTGTTGTCCTGCATCCTAATTTTAAACCCTATATTTTGTAGCCATACAAAGATCATGTTTGCATTTGCATGTTATGATTTGGAGTTCTGTAATGTGAACGTTGAGTGTCAAACCTGATAATCCTTGGCCACAAAGATCATCTTTAGCATTTGCATGTTATGATGAGTACTGTAGTATAAGTATCCAACTTGAGGACTCTGTAATTTATTTAGACCTCTTCTGCTCTTTTCTCTTTAAGAAACTTGGGGCAAAAAAACTAAACATTAAAGTCAAGATAATTAAAAATATATATCATTCTGACGTTTACCGTGGGGCATTTGAAACTCACCCCTCCCTAGCTGACTGCAAGTTGAAATTTTTGGTTGTGCACTTATGCTATATTGGTTGTGTTACATGGACGGAATCAGTAATCAGATGTAAGGAATCAGGATGCACTATGCTTCCATTTGTTCATTGTTCAATTTTTGGAGAAGCGTGCAAGTTTTAACAGATCATCAAAGCTATGCTCATCCCAGGCTACTGGTCTTTTTATCTTAAGCATATAAGAAGGCAAATAATGAACATGAATTTTCTTTTTACTTTTCAGGGAAAAGATTCTTCAGTTATATAACGTTTTAATATTCATGAAACTGAGTTATATGCCATGTGCCATTTTCAATACACCGCATTTTAGTAGTTCTCTTTTTTTAATATCAAAACTATGTATTGCAAAAGATGATCTTAAACGATTTCCCTCTATCTTTGCAAGATTATAAGGGAGATGGACAATAGTTCTTTTATTCTTTGTTTAATGTTCTTGAATAAATTATTATGGTTAGGATCTTTATTCAAATGAAAAAAAGTGGATCAAAGCACTGGATTTTCAAATGGGAAACCCATAAATTTAATATTTGCTCATCGATCATACAGGTTGCTGACTCGTGGGAATCCCTGGATGGATGGCTCGATGCAATCCGTCTAGTTTACACAATTTATGCACGTGGTAAGAGTGATGTTCTGGCAGGTATCATAACTGGCTGATCATTTTTGTTAGATTTATCACCAGGGCAATGCTTTTTGTTGTGAAGATTTACAATTTATATATTGAAACGTGGTTGTTCGAATAAAACTATTGTATATCATAGAATTTTTGAGACACTATCCTGTTTAATCCAATTTGGCTTTTCTCATTTCTTCAGCTGGTTGTACTTTTTGTATTATAAGCTCACCCCCCTTAGAAAGCATCCATTTTATTGGGATGGGACGATCCACTCTATATGTGTATTCTTGGTTTCAGTTTGTTTTTAGAGCTTTTGCTGTTGTGTTCAGGCACGCAGTTTAAAGAAAGCCTATTTTCCTCATAGTTGTCACCTCTTTATCGCATGTGCTATTGGGTCAAATCGTGAGCTAGTACCAAGGGTGGCAATTCAGGTTTATATGTCGGGTTTGTGTTGTGTTAAGTTATGGATATACAATTATATGGGTTAACTCGAACTTGATCTATTTACTAATCCAGGTTAAACTCTTCAATCCTAACATAACGTATTTAAATAAATGGGTGACATGGCACAATCTGTAATTAGTTTTTAATGAACAATTGTGTTGGATCGGCCCAAACACGACTGCTTCAACTCATTTCAATTTGTTTAATATTAACCCAAATACTTGATTTGACTTTATTAACACAATTTCATATGTCATCAAGCAAAAATTATAGCAATTATACACATTCACAACTAGATTAATGACAATCAATTTGATAAATGTAAATCCATAACCGTAATTAATAAACATAGTACTCAACTTTTCCGTGCATAACCAATCAAAATAAGATTATAGTCCAATAAAAGTTCATCTAAATAAACAACCAGATAGTAATACAAAAAATAAGATCACATTCCAGCAAATAACATGATAAAGCCTTTTTACTAAGCATCAACATTAGTAAATAACATAATTGGAAACTAAGCATCAACATTAGTTAATTACATAATTGGAAGTAGATAAAGTTGAGGTTAGGTGGAAGACTTTAAACGATGGTGGTGGTGGTCAAACTTGTGCTCATGGTCACGATAGTTGCAGTTGATGGCGAAGTTGAAGGTGAGAAGTTAAAGGTGAGAGTGAGACAGGGAATTAAAATCTAAAAACGGTGCGGAGAGAATAAAAGGGATTTCATGTGGTCTAAGAGTTTTCAATTTTTAAGGGCAAAAATATAATTTTGTTATATAGGTTATACAGGTTGACCCGCAATTGATTTGTTTATTAATCGTGTTTAATTAGGTCAACCCAGTTTTGATCCAAACCCTATTACACTAATCCATAATCTCGTAATTTCATGTCGTGTTCGTGTTGGGTTCGCGAATTATGTCAAATATTAACGGTCCTACTAAACTCCAAAAATTGAAAAAGAGAAGAAAATGCGAAGGATCAACCATAAGATGCATTCTTATTATTGTCTGAGAACTATATGACACTGCACATATCACTGGTATATGATGATATCTTCACCGGCACTACTAATCTAAATTAGGGGTAACCCTCGCCATATAGTATTGCCTTTCTCCCTACAAATCCTTTTAGAGCTTTTTCTTGGAAGGCACAAATTTCATGCAGATGGGAGGATTTATTTTGGCCAAAGCTAGAGCTGCAGCAGGAAGTGTCCAAAGCCCCTCCCCACAAATTAATCCAGAAGCAACTGCAGGAACCATCAACTCAGCCTTCTTGGGGTTAATCTTGTGCCACACAAACACAACCAAAGTCCCAAGGCACATAGCAATTGCAAAGTATGCCCCAACTAGAAATGGCGCAGCCACAACCATAGGAAGTGGCATAAATTTTCCAACCTTCTGTGGCGACAAGTCTCTCACTATGTTGACTCCCACCGCAAAGGCGAAGAAGCCATAACAAAGTTGCAGGCAGTGGTGAGGGAGAGCAGAGAAGCCTTGAACAGCTAGAATTGCCATGTTTCTAAAGATCAATGCATAGGGAGCTTTGAACTCTCCATCAGGGTTTCCCACATCAAATGCCTTGTAGAAAATGAAGAAGCTAAGAGGAGCTATTAGACAGCCTAATGCCGTGCCAATGGCTTGGTTCAAGAACATTGCTCTAGGGGAAGTGAAAGTGAGATGGGCTGTTTTGAAATCCTGCATCAGAATGCAAGCCACAGAAACAACAGATTTGATGAGTCCACTCCCAACTAGACCTGCCACCAGACCGTTGTCTTTTCCGCTCAACGCCGCCAGGACGAAGAGGGCTACTTTTCCATAATTAAAGGCCATGGTTATATCCGTAAGGCCTGCTCCATAAGCATTGCAGAATGCTAGAGATGGAGCAAGAAAATAGGCTACCACAACATAGTACCATTTCAGTTGAGGGAACATGAATGGGATCGCGGTTATGGAGATGCTGGCGAAGAGGACGTATCCAACGGCTGCAACCCACATGGGAATGTTTTCTCTCAGGAAAATTTCATTCTGTTTCAAGGCTTCCATGGATTTCTCTTCACCATCCTCACCTGCAGGGGAGAAGAGGACTGTTATTAGAAATGGCATTGGTCTACAGGGCACCATCAATCTAAAGTTTAAGCTGATAGGAAAGTGTGAATAATAATTTTGGTGGAAGCATGAAAAAGGAAAATTTTGAGGCTGTTGTAGCCTGTAGGTATATATTACCCTTGATGAGGCCCTTCTTCTTCATTCTGCCATGGATGCTAATGACTGTGCATGCCATTATCTTGATGAAATTGTAAATCCCATCACCTAGGATCAAAGCAACAGATATGAAAACCTGCCCAAGAAAACTTTGGTGTTAATGGGCGACCATGGGTATTGTGGGATAGATGAGGGATACAAATGTATTTCTAGCATTATTTGTGAAGTAAATATGAATTTTGGGAGAGAGGGAGAAAAAAGAGAGACCTTGTAACCATACAAACCCTTCATGTCACTCTCTTGCAAGTTCTTAGGGAACCAATCTCCTTTAAGTTTACCAATCAGCGGCCACATTAATCCATACGAGAGCACAGCTCCAAGAAGCAAAGATATGTTAACAAGCTAGGTGGGAGCAAATCATCCCAGCCCCAACCAATGTCGTCGAAGTAGAATCTGCAAAATTCAATAATCAACTGATTATTCTATTAATACTTCAACATACTTATAAAAGAAAATTAATATTTTGATACTCTCTCTCACATGTGGTTTTCTAAGAGCTAATACACAAAATATTTAACTAAAATGAGAGATAAACTGTAGAGTCAAGTTTGAAACCTCTCCTTAAATGAGCAAAGAAGAGAGCAAATACATACGTTTGCTTCCACGCTTTCAATCCAAACGTAGGGAACTGTTCGAATCCACCACCACATTGCTCTTTTCCACTGAAAAACCACTTGAACAAACCCCACAAGAAACTGACTGAAAAATATTTCATGAACCCCTGAACTTGCTTCCTGCATAATGTTTTTTTTTTTTGATGTCTGATTCTTTATATGATTTTATTTTCATAAAAAAAAAAAAAAAGTAAATAGATGCTGAAAAGGAGGTGTACTTGGTCATCTTATCTCCCTGACCGTGGAAGCCATTGATGAGAACCGCAGTTGCCAGGCCACTTGGATATGTTAATTTGAGGTCTACTATCATTATCTGCAGACAACTAGAATTATGACAAGGCATAAAAGGGAAAATGATCGGGTCGCTTTGGTAACAATTTCTTTTCATTTCTCAAAAAGTCACCCGAATTTCTTGACATTAACAAACAACTTTTTTTTAAAGAGATCTTGTCAAACACTTCACATTTTAGAATATTAATTAAATAATTAAATTAATTTTTTTTTTTATAAATTTTTAATTTTTTTGAAAAATTGATAATTTAATACAATATCAGATAAAAGGTCTTGAGTTTAATTCTGACTCCACAATTTATCTTCATTTCAATTAAATATCCAAAGAGTTAAGCCTTACTTATTGAGAAAAAAGTGTGAATATACACGTAATAAGTGTTTTAAAATATTAATTAAATAATTACTTTAGACAAATAATAGAGACTCCATTTTTATCCCACAATACTAATACAATAGTTCCAACCAACTCCTAGAAACCACACATCATCCCACTCCACCTCCCATTGGACTGACGTGACATTGCTTATTAACCCTTTTTAAAAATAATAAATAAATAAGGGCTAATGGTTATTACCACATCAACTCAATGAAATGGGGTGTGATGAAAATATGGTTTCTAGCATTATTTTAATTTTAATTTTTTCTTTTTCTTTTAAAGTGACTTATTCAAAGGTTAGTTGAAACTGTCGGGTTAACATTATGGGATAGTTATTGAATAAAAATAGTTTCTAACATTATCCATTCAATTAATAATTTTTTCCGCTTAATTTTTTAAATAAGTGATAATTTAAAGAGTGATGGGCAGTTTTTAACCTAACCCCATGAGGGAAAAGTAAATGCACTTGATAATTTTTCAAGAAAGAAGATGAAAGAGACTAGATGTACCTTCCTCAAAGGAACTAAAACAAAAAGACCAACAAAGCAGACTAGATAGAGGTAGCCAACCATCCAACCAAATCCAGGATCCTTGACACTCCTTGGGGAGTTCCCCTCATTGTTGACCCCTGACAATTCGTACGTCTTCCTGTTTAATGCCAAGAGATTAGAAGCAAATCCACCTGTAGCCCAAAATAGAAATAGACATGTAAGAAGTATATCGAAATTCTTGAAAAGTGGGAAAAAGTTTTAGGAATTTTGAAATTCAGAAAATAAATATGAGAGTCGATCTACTCAAGCAAATTTTGAACTGTCAGCTTATTTGTTTGGAAGGCAATTCATAAGAACTCTCTCGTATTTGCTGTCGGAATTTACTGTTGAAGATCGAGTCTGAAAAAGTAAAGGGAAAAAAACCAAGAATTTAATATGCAAAATTAGAAAAATTAAAGCCTCAAACCTCCAGAAGCAATGCTATAGCATGCAACGACACAAGTTTGTATCATAGTGTTTTCTTGCCGAGTGAAGGGCTTTGATACAATCCCAGCTCTATGGAGCAGTTTTATCCATGTCCGGATGAATAGGAAAGCCAGAAGGGCTGCAGAGACATTTAGATTAGGAACTATCCCTGCTGTGAGGTTGAGCTTCATGGCTATGATGCTGTACATGGCTCCAATAATAATGCTCACCACTATTCCCCTTACTGTTATCTGCTGTGTCCATGGCTGGGTTCTCTTCGGCCCCTGTTGATCAGGTTCATTATCTGCAGGTAGTTTTTCAAACTCTTCCCTCTCAATCTCTTTCTTTTCTTTGGCTTCTTCCATGTTCATTTCTCCTAAAGAATTAATTAAACCCTCTGCCCCACTGGAAAACTTTCTTTTGTTAGAACAAAATTCAACTAGATTCATGCATATATAGACTCACACAATGAGACTTATAAATAGAGACGTCTCCTTGAAGGATACACTTTTTTTTTTTAGGTCCTTGTCCCTAGAGTGTCCATAAGCTATACTATTAACTTATACTAGTAAAGATGTGACATTTCTGTCGTCTTACCGATTGAGTAAGTAATTGAATTACCAAAAGTGCCCATTACTGAACTTGTTGATTTTTTTGGGGTTGCGACATGTGAAAATCATCATAAATTGTGGGTAGAGATTACTATAATTTTTTTTTAAAAAAAATTAACCATTTATATATAGATAATCACGTAATAATCCACATGATATTTATCACATTTATAAATTGATGGGTAAAGTCCACTTAACCTCCTCAAACTACAATCCTAATGACAATCTACCTCATAAATTATCAATTGCGACAATTTACCTTTAAACTACCAAAACAATGACAATGTACCCCCAATTTTAAAAAAATAACAAAATTACCCTTACTAAAATAAAAACAAAAATACTAAAAATTAATTTTTTTTTTTTCAAAATTTTAAGGGTATTTTTGTTTTATTGAAAATTTTATATGGGTAATTTCATCATTTTGCTAGCATTGGGAGGTACATTGTCATTGTTTTGATAGTTTTTTAGGTAAATTGTAGTAATTGATAGTTTGTGGGGTAGATTGTCATTAAGGTGGTAGTTTGAGGGGGCTAAATTGATATAAGTATTTATTTAACACTTATTACATTAGTAATTAAAATATAGATTATCGTATGATATTCATTTATATAAAATATGGACGGCCACATAAATTTGCAAAAGCTTATAATAAAAATTATAGTATACCAATAGCATCCACTTATGGATTTGTAAAAGGTTATAATAAAAATTAGTATACCAATAGCATCCACTTATGGAGTACCTATACATTAGGCTCGTTAGCCTTTAGAAGTGGTTATTCCAGCATCTCTAGTAAACCTTTTTCTAATCTCTTACGTCTTCTTTGTAGATTTTCTTGGATCGACATTAGGTGTGCACAACTTATGTGGTAAATAAATAATATATTTTTGGATGAATATACACGAATTAATATGGAATCAAAGATATTATGTTACACATTTTAAATCAAAAGATGTATCAAAAGAGTCCTTATGAGATGAGATGTGTGGTTTCCACTCGCTACTTGGTAGTATGCGAGTGAGTCAAATGCCTGAAAATGATGAAGTGCACCCGTGGCTCACTTGTGCTTTGCCTCTAGATTTTCCCAAAGGGTGTTGGGGCTGAGCTGCCTCGATCGTTATTGTGGCCAAAAACATTTGCGTCGGTCCACCACAAATCAGTGAGAGAGAGACAGATAGAGGTTTTGAGGTAATTTGATGAAAATGCCACCTAAAATATTTTAAAATGTCTTAGTCAGGCCACCGTGAGCTTTGAAGGCTATTCGATCCATTTTTATTTTTTTTAATCACTGTCCATTTCATTTGCAATTTAGATGCAATATTAAAATAAAATTTGAACCGTAAAATAGATTTTTTCCATTTTCACCTATTTTATTTTGTTTATGTTCTAATTCAAACTTTAGATAGAATTCACTCTTAAAAATCAGTTTACAAAGAGATGATGTCTAATAACTTATACACACATGGTTAAGATTGTGCTTGTGAAACACTAAAATTGTAACATACCATCACACTTCAACAGCCCGCGTTCACGGCGGCCTACTCTATCGACATTGACTTGATGGTAGCTATTTCTCTTTTGGCGGCTCTACTGACTTAATTCAGCTCGTAGGCCGTCCCCTCCATGACTCGAACCCGTGATGAAGTGTTTTAAAACTTAAAACACATCTCCATTGTATTTTTTATTATAGGTCAAAAAAGTTGTGTAAAAAATCTATCATGCCTATTTCAATAATAATAATTAAAAAAAAAAAATACTAAAAGTTATACAACAGTATATTACTGAACATAGTGACACAATTATATATAAGATTGCATGAATATATAAATCACATAAAAATATAATATCATAAGAACCATATATAATTTTAGTTTTAATCCATATAAATTAAAACATATTAAAACATTCCCATATGTGTAATTTAAAACGGAAAGAAAGTGTACAGAGAAAAAAAAACAAGAAGAAAAAAACCTGGAATGAGTTAAAACATAAGACCCTTAATTAATTTTAATTTAAGCACATTAAAAAATACACATTAAATCATAGTAAATCACAAAAAAAAAAAAAAAAAAAAACACACACACACACACACACATTAAACTTTGACATCAGTTAAAACATAAGACCATAAAACATATTAAAATATTTATTCCCATATGAATAGTTTTATCTCTCTCATAAAAGAAAGAGATAAAAAATCATGGAAGGAATATTGGAACACAAAAAAAAAATAATGAACAACAAAGTCAATTAAATTTACAAAAGAAAAATAAGAAATTTGAATGAAAAATAATATATAAATTAGAACAGAAAATAAGGAAAAAATGAAAAATAAAATAACATGAAATAAATATTGCTTTCTCTATATTTTTCCTAGATCCAATGAAATTCAAAGTTATAGGAAAAAAGGTATTGTCAAATAAAGTTTTTGTCTTTGTTTTTTTGTCTTTTTTTTTCGACGATCCTTCACATATATAACATAAAATGTACTACTTTTAGGACACATAGGAAAAAAAAAAAAAACTACTCAATAAATATCAACATAATAAAAAAAAGTCATACCTCGTACCAAAAATAATGATAGGAAACTCTCTCTCACTATCATTTCCTTGAATTTAATGTAAAATTTACCAAAGAAAAATAATCAATTTGAATAAAAAATAATATATAATTTAGTAAAAAATTTAAGGGAAAAACAAAAATGGAAGAACATAACCACATGAAATAAGATAAAAAACTAAAAATAAAATTTTTAATATAATTGAAAGTATTGTCTTTTTCTGCAGTATACGTTCCCGATTCCAATGAAACCTTGAAAACCAATTTCATCCATTAATTAAGCATGTAAACAGAAAAATGAATTACTCAATGAACAACAACGCAAACTAAAAAATCCTCAACTAAAAATAACATAGAGAATTATCTTTCATTATCATTTCTTGAATTCAATGTAAATTTTTTTTTTTAAAAAAAAAGTAATCAATTTGAATAAAAATAATGTATAAATTATAATATATATATATATATATATATATATATATAGAGAGAGAGAGAGAGAGAGAGAGAGAGAACAAAAACGAAAGTAGAAGAACATAACTACAGAATAAAGATTTAAAAATTAAAAAAAAAATTAAAAAAAAAAGTGAAAAGAACCATTCTAGAAAAAAATAATAATAATAATAAGAAAAATAAAAATAAAAACAAAAAAGAAAATAAAGAAAAGAACTGAAGTATATTTTTTATTCAAAAACAACAATTGGAAACTCTCTCTCTCTATATCTCTCTCTTTTTCCTAAATCGAGTGTAAAATTTACAAAATAACATTAAGATATAAATAGAAAGCAAGAGAAGAAAAAAGAAAAATAAAGAGAGAGAGAGAGAATTTTGGAGCCTTTTGTTTTTTTACAAAGACATCAATTAAGTGCATCATAAATTAAACTCCTTGGTTTTAATTGTAGGATATAAAGAAAGCAAGAGAAGACATAAAGACAAATAGAGACAAAAAGACAAAATTTAGGAATCTTTTATTTTTTTTTATTAAGACAATTAAATATATTACAAATAAAACATCTACTTTTTAATTATAAAATTTACAAAAGAAAAGTAATCGATTTGAAAAAAAATAATATATAAATTTGGAAAAAAAAAATATAAGGGACACAAACGTGAAACAGAAAATAAGGAAAAAAGGAAAAATAAAACAACATGAAATAAATATCTCTTTGTCTATATTTTTTCTAGTTCCAATGCAATTCAGAGGTATAGGAAAAAGGCATTATCAAATAAAGCTTTTTTGTTTTTTTTTTACATTTCGACTATCCTTCACATATATAACATAAAAGGAACTACTTTTATGATAGACTGAAGAAAAAAAAAAAAAACAAAGGAGAAAAAAAAAAAATCAATGAATATCAAAATAATCTAAAAATTTATACCTCATACTTCTTTTTCACTGTCATTTCCTTCAATTCAACGTAAAATATACAAAAGAAAAATAATCAATTTGAATAAAAATATATACAAATTAGAATAAAATATAAGGAAAAAAATCGAAGAATGAAATAACATATATATATATATCGTAAAATGAACTACTTTTATGACACATAGGAAAAAAAAAACTACTCAATAAACATCAACGTAAAAACAAAAAACTACCAAAAATAATGATAGGGAACTCTCTCTCACTATCATTTCCCTGAATTCAATGTAAAATTTACCAAAGAAAAATAATCAATTTGAAGAAAAATAATATATATATATATATATATGGAACAAAAAGGAAAATGGAAGAACATAAATACAGGATAAAGATTAAAAAAAGGGAAAAAAATGAAAATACTAATATAATAGAAAAAGAACTATTCTATCAAAAACAAAAAAAAAAAACAAAAAACAAAAAACAAAATAAAGAAAAGAACTTAAGTATATTTTTTTCATTCAGAAACAACAATTGGAAACTCTCTCATTTTTTTTCCCCCCCTAAATTGAGTGTAAAATTTACAAAATAACACTGAGATATAAATAGAAAGAAAGCAAGAGAAGAAAAAAGAAAAATAAGGAGAGAGACAGAGAGAGAATTTTGAAACCTTTTGTTTTCTTCACTAAGACATCAAGTAAATGCATCCTAAATAAAACCCCTAAGTTTTAATTGCAAGATATAAACATAAAACAAGAGAAGACATAAAGACAAACAGAGACAAAAAGACAAAATTTGGAAACCTTTGTTTTCTTCATTAAGACAATTAAATATATTACAAATAAAATTCATACATTTTAATTGTCTCACAATATTGATATATAAAGAGAGAGAATTTCGAAACCTTTTGTTTTCTTCATTAAAATAATTGAATGCATTACAAATAAAACCCCTAAGTTTTAAATGCCTAAAACTTGTTCATTCTTTAAAACGCCACGTTTCGCAATTTTAGGCACTTTCTAAAACAATGGGTTCAGGACACGTCTCGCAATTCTAAGCACTCTCTACGTCAAAACTCGGCTTCTATATATATATATATATATATTGTAAAATGGACTACTTTTAGGACACATAGAAAAAAGAAAAAAGAAAAAAGAACTTAAGTATATTTTTCATTCAGAAACAACAATTGGAAATTCTCTCGTTTTTTTTCCCCCCCTAAATTGAGTGTAAAATTTACAAAATAACACTGAGATATAAATAGAAAGCAAGAGAAAAAGAAAAAAGAAAAATAAGGAGAGAGACAGAGAGAGAAAATTTTGGAACCTTTTGTTTTCTTCACTAAGACATCAAGTAAATGCATCCTAAATAAAACCCATAGGTTTTAATTGTAGGATATAAACAGAAAGCAAGAGAAGACATAAAGACGAATAGAGACAAAAAGACAAAATTTGGAAACCCTTGTTTTCTTTATTAAGACAATTAAATATATTACAAATAAAACCCCTACGTTTTAATATAAAATTTACAAAAGATAAATAATCAATTTGAATAAAAATAATATATAAATTTGAAAAAAATATAAGGGACACAAAGTAAAACAGAAAGTAAGAGAAGATAAAAAGAAAAATAGAGAGAGAAAGAGAAAATTTGAGAACCTTTTGTTTTATTCATTAAGACAATTAAATATATTACAAATAAAATTCCTACATTTTAATTGTCTCACAATATTAATATACAGAGAGAGAATTTCAGAACCTTTTGTTTTCTTCATTAAAATAATTAAATGCATTACAAATAAAACCCCTAGGTTTTAAATGCCCAAAACTTGTTCATTCTTTAAAACGCCACGTGTCGCAATTATAGACACTCTCTAAAACATGGGTTCATGATACGTGTTGCAATTCTAAGCACTCTCTATGTCAAAACTTAGCTTATATATATATATATATATATATATATGACTACTAAACTACACTAGCAAGCTAGACTTTCTTGGAGCTTTTGCTAATGTGTTTTTTTTTTCTCTTTGTCCCCTAACCATAGAAGACATACTTAACTTTTTAAGCTAGAATATTATTTATATACTTTTTAAACTTTGATGTTAATAAAAGTTCCTTTACGTGATTTGAATATCATTAGATAAACATCTCATTGTCACATTACGAGTAATTAAACTAAGTTTTATGCTAATAGCCGCCCTAGGAGAGAAAGACAGAAACCATTTTATCAAATCATTGCTTTCACTGATTTGCTTGATTGATGGGTCATTCAAATTTCTTTGTTTAAGCATGCTAATGCTGCTGTCTTCAATTTTTATTTTAACCCGTGCTGTATGCAGGTGTTTTCTAATTGTATTATTAATATATTAGCATCTAAAGTGATATCATATATTTAATATTGGGGAATGCTAGTTAGGTGTTCTTTGGTGTCCTCTTAGTCCTATGTGGATATTATTTTTTATTTTTTATTTTTAAAAAAAGTAGCACTTATTTTTCTCACTTGATTTTAAAAAAATAATATACATCTAGGACTAAGAGGACACCAAGATAATACTAAAAGAACACCTATCATTTTCTTTTAATATTTACACACGCATAAGTGTACAAAAATTATAGATAATTTACAAATTAAATAAATAAAAAAAATTGTTGAGTTATTCTATCAAAATGCTATATTTAATTTATCGGGTTTGTAAGTGTTGAAATTATGATGATGCATTGAGTGGAAGCAATATAGAGGATGAACACAAAGAACTTACGGGTGGTTAGGTGTTAGACACCTACGTCCACCACTCGGAATACCTCTAAGGGTTACATTGTACTCATTAACTTTATTTGTCTACAATATAAAGGTCTCTATTTATAGGATAATGTCTAAATATAATTATTGCAATCAAATCAAGGAGATTTGATTACAATTCCAATATTTGATTACAATCAACTCATAAATAGAGAATATTTGATATCACAATAATTATGAAATATACGGAAAACATTATATATTTTTCATATATTCTAACATCCCCTTCAAACTCAATGTGGAATATTATGGAACCTTGAGTTTGAAATCAGAAACAATAATGACGGCAGTGGCGGAGGCCAAGAACGAGCCATAGATGGTGATGACTGCCGGAAGAGATAGAGGCTGGCGGGGCAGCCAGCGACGACGACAGGTAGTTGGCAAATCCTATTTGATGATTTAGATGACAAATCCTATATATTTTTCATATATTCTGACAGTAAGCATGACGTTTTTTAAAATAACAAAGATAAACTAGAATCAATCAAATTCGGACATTAATAACACTAACGAAATCCTATTTGATGATTTAGATTTCTAATATATTTTGATTTATGCTTATATATTATACATGCATTATAGGGATAAATTAAAGGAACACTTGTCAATATTTTAGACTGTTACTTGTTGCAAGAAGGGTCGCAAGTAGGGTTTTCTTCTTTCTCTCTAGCGCCTCCAGAAAGAGAAAAGCAAGACTTGGTGTGGGAAGAACGGCTGACCTGGTTCTTCCCGCCCCCTTCTCCCCTCTTCTATCCCTCTTCCTCTCTCTTTATTATGCCTCTCACCGGTGATTTCTTTTCTCTAGTTTTATCCACCGCCTTGTGTGATTTATCCCATCTCCGCCTGAAATCCCAACACTAACCCCTCCTCCGACGTTCCTCCGCCTCCTCAGAGCCGCGGCTACAGCCTTTTCATTCTGTTTTGTCATGGGTCTCCGATTTGGTTTCTTTAAAGTCTGATCTAATTTCCCATGGCAGCCCCGCCACCTATCACGCCCATCCATGATCCACCATCATCTCCGGCTTCATCTCCTCCCTCCGTCGTGTCTCAACCATCTACACCTCTGGGGTTACTGATATTTGGTTTAGGAGATTTTATTATGCTTTTATTTGCTTGTTTTTGTTGTCTCTTTGTATTTCCTTGTATTTTTCTGTTTACTGTGTTCATTTTCTGGGCTAGATTCTTGATCTGGCCTTTTTTTGTATTTTTGACAGACATCTTCCTCTCCTTTCTGACTACTGATGGTCGGCTATGTTGTTCTTTTCTAATCACTGATGGTCGTGTCGGCTACCCTTTGGGATGTTGTTCTGTTTACAGAATTTTGCCGTTTATTACAGCCTATTTTGGCAGTTTTGGTTCGCTTGATGAGCCGAGTCATTTATTTGACTCATTCACAACTATTACTAGGATTTCTCTGTCGTTTTCGTTTATGTTCTTGTAATTTCCCTTCTCCCTCCCCCTACTTTGAATAATAATAAAAAAAAAACGACTGTTACTTGTCACAATTCTAAGGTATTTTTTTGAAAGCTTCTACTTTTATTTATACTAGCCCATAACTTGTGCTATGTGAAGGTCTTTTTTTCTCATTATATATTAATATATTAACGTCTAACGTGTTAGTATATATTCGATATCCACACAAATGCACATGTGTGTACAAAATAATAGATATTAATATATTATATTACAAAATAGGTAAGAAAAGGTTAAGTTATTCAATCAAAATGCAACATATAATTTACCAAGTTTGTAAGCTTGATGTTTTTGAACCTAAAATAAAACTGACAGTAGTCTGAATTCCAATTAGACCAAAAAAATTAAAAAAAAGGTGAAATTTTTTTTATTCTTCAATTGCTTGTGCTGAGTATAGTTACAAACTGAAGTCACGGTCCATGTGGTACTCATATGTTAAGTACAATTAAATTCAATTGTTTAGCGATTATCATAATAAATGTTATGTGAATTGTCACTTCACTTTATAAAAGACTTATAATAAAAGTCTATAAGCCTTTAATTTATTAGAAAAGTGTTTGGTGGATTAAGGTATAATTATTTGAAGAGAGGCAGTTAAATAAAATATTAAAATGGCAATATGAAGGATCAGTAAAAAATAAATAAAAAATGAGAGGGAGGCATTTTTAGTATTTTAACTATGGAAGAGATTTCAAGGTTTAAGAAGAGTAGTTCAATCGGCCGGTAATTACATTTCGAGACCCAAATTACTTGTTCAAATTCTCATTTTCTTTTCTTTTGTGCAAATATATATATATATATATATATATATATTCGGCAGACCTTTGTCTGCCCAATCGGCCAATCTGGTGTGGGTTTGTGCCACGTTTGACTTAAAAAAAAACAAAAAAAAAAATCAATTTATTAGGTTAGACGTGGATCTCTTCATCTCTTCCCACAATGCTCACACAAATATCTCCCCCTCTCTCTCTTTCTCCTCTGTCCTCTTCCCTCTCCCCTCACCGACGGCCGGCCACCGGAGACCACGAACGAGTTTAGGATGACCGCATCCCTTTAGCGTGATCGAATCCCAAAAGGATTCCCCTTCCCCCTTTATTTTATAGTTTTGAATCCAGAAACGCGTTTGAGGGTTTAGAAACGAGTTTAGGATAACCGGATCCCCTTAGGGTGACCGAAACCCTAAAGGGTTCACCTTCCCGCTCTTCACACGAGCCACCCACATCTCCGGCGACGAGCTACATTCGTCAAAATCCCCAAATTTCAGAATCCCCAACCCACTGTCAAAATGCATTTTCCCTCTCCCCCACCGACGGCCGCCCACCGCTGAGAGTGGCAGTGAGAGAGAAAGAAAAAAGCCTATGCGTGTGGTTGAATCGTCGTCACCGGCTCTCGCAGGCAGGTGGCCGTCGGTGGTATTGGTCTCTCTGTTCCACTTAATTTCGTCTCTCTCTCCTCAAAACCAGAATTGATGCTCTTTTTGCACAAAAGCAGGAGGAAGACGAAAATGGAGGTAACTGTCTCTCTCTCTCTCTCTCTCAGTTTCTTTCACTGTAAGTTTCCATTTGAGTTTGAATGAAAGTAATCGTTGTGGGTAATTCTAAGTTTCGTGATTTATTGAAGAATTTGGTGGATTAATTGAATGGGTGTTGATTTGTAATTGATGGGATTTTGGGTTTTGATGTATGGTCAAGTGGGGTGATTTTGGGGTGTAAATTGTTAGCAATATTCGGTTGTTGTGGATTTTGGGTTGCTAATGTGTTTTGATGTTGTTTGGGGTTCTCTGTTTTGGCCGAATGTGATTGAGTCTCTGTTGGGATCGATTTTGATATGATGTTTGGGTTGTTATGGCAGATTGAAGGAATTGGGTTCATTTGTTTTGAATTGTGTTGATGAGTGACCAAACAATTGAAGAGTTTGGTAATGTTTGGTGGCAACTTTTCTGGGTATTGGAATACTGGCGGAATAATTAATAGGTGATTTGCTAAAGTTTGGACTTTCTACATGTGGGTTGGATTGTTGTTGAATTTGTATAGATAATAGATCTAACATTGTATTCACTGCTCGGGGACTAAGGAAATGCATAAGTGAGAAAGGAAATGAAAGTTTTAACCTTTAATTGGTTAGGTGTTGGATTTTCTCTCTTGATTATTTTCAAAGTATCTAATTGGATATTAGTTCACACAGCCATTAAAGTTACTTAATCTTTTGCATATTGAGTTGGTAATGCATAATTAAATGCGCAATGTTGTAATGAATATTTCACTTGCGCATGGACAAAAAGACATTTTACCTGGACAAAGAATACCTGAACATTGAATACGGATATTTTTACCTGGAACTGGACACTGGACATAAGACATATTTTACCTGGACAAGGGCAACGGACATTTTGACTGGACAAAAGGACAATTTTATTGGAAATGGACAGAGGACGTTTTGGTTAATCAAGTACAGGATTTACTAAGGGACAAATAAATATTATAAGAAGGAATATAGCGTATTCAAACTAGATAATTTTCTTATTGGATATTTGAGGAACTATTAGATCATATGATTAAGTTTGGATTTATTTTGATGATACCAGAAATTTATAAACTCCTATGTGATTTGTTGTATTTGGAATTTGATAAAAAATAAAGAGAAAACCAGGGGCTGTCCAGAAATTTCAGACTTGGATAACTTAGCATTTAATAAAGTTCAAGGACTTTAAATTGGAGAGAGAGGGGAGGAGAGCTATTCGGAAAATAAAATTCTGGACAGTATAGTCCTTTCTTATTTTCTGACAAATTAGAGACGAATTTCTCTAAACATGTTTGTGTGATAAATTGTAGGGTTAAAGTGGAACGGGGACTACTACCAAGCCTGCCAGCATCCAAGTAAGCAAGCATCATAAACTCCCAATAAAAATGATAAGTATGCTTTTATAAATGACTTCTGTTAACAGTTGGGAGATCTCGATCCTTGTCTACATAAAGGCACATGCCAGGTTTTATTTTAATACCTAACTGTTGGTATATGCCATGATTATGATTATAATGCACATGAAGTACCTTAATGTTTGGTATGTGCCATGATTGTGATGATAATGCATATGAATGCCATGATTATGATGGTAATGCACATGAAGGGCGCTTATCCATGAAATGAGGAAATGCACGAGTAAGATATGGTGAAAGAAATATGGGTTACGCGGGTTGAACTACATTTGACCTGCTTATTAATTGCGTCTAATCAAGTCAACCCGTTTTGATCTGAACCCTATTACACTAAGCCCTAACGCTTTAATTTCATGTTGTGTTCATGTTTATATTTGGGCTTGTGGATCGTGTGAAATATTGCTAGTCATACTAAACTCCAAAAAGGAAAAAGAGAACAAAAGGAAATCACACAGGAAGGCGGAGGATTAGCCTCACCCCTCACCAAAACAACGAAAAGCAATAAGATGCGTTCTTATTGTTGTTTGAGAACTATTCAACCCTGCACATATCACTGGTGTATGATATTATTTGCACCTGGCACTACTAATCTAAACCAGCGATAACCCTAGCCATATATTTTTTATTACCTTTCTCCCTACAAATCGTTTTAGAGCTTTTTCTAGGAAGGCACAAATTTCATGCAAATGGGAGGATTTATTTTGGCCAAAGCTAGAACTGCAGCAGGAAGTGTCCAAAGCCCCTCCCCACAAATTAATCCAGAAGCCACTGCGGGAACCATCAACTCAGCCTTCTTGGAGTTGATCTTGTGCCACACAAACACAACCAAAGTCCCAAGGCACATATCAATTGCAAAGTATGCCCCAACTAGAAAAGGCACAGCCATGACCATGGGAAGTGGCATAAATTTTCCGACCTTCTTCGGCGACAAATCTCTCACTACGTTGACTCCCACCGCAAAGGCGAAGAAGCCATAACAAAGTTGCAGGCAGTGGTGAGGCAGAGCAGAGAAGCCTTGAACACCTATAATTGCCATGTTTCTGTAGATCAATGCATAGGGAGCTTTGAACTCTCCATTAGGGTTTCCCACATCAAATGCCTTGTAGAAAAGGAAGAAGCTAAGAGGAGCTGTTAGACAGCCTAAAGCCGTGCCAATGGCTTGGTTCACGAACATTGCTCTAGGGGAAGTGAAAGTCAGATGGGCTGTTTTGAAATCCTGCATCAGAATGCAAGCCACAGAAACAACAGATTTGATGAGACCACACCCAACCAGACCTGCCACCAGACCGTCTTCTTTTCCGCTCAACGCAGCCAAGACGAAGAGGGCTACTTTTCCATAATTATAGGCCATGTTTATATCCGTGAGACCTGCTCCATAAGCATTGCAGAATGCTAGAGATGGAGCAAGAAAATAGGCTACCACGACATAGTACCATTTCAGTTGAGGGAACATGAATGGGATCACGATTATGGACAAGATGGCGAAGACGACGTATCCAACGGTTGCAACCCACATGGGAATGTTTTCTCTCAGGAAAATTTCATTCTGTTTCAAAGCTTCTATGGGTTTCTCTTCACCATCCTCACCTGCGGGGGAGAAGAAGATCAAATGTTAGAGGTATGAACCCATAAATTACTTTGTCGTGGTTTCAAAGCTTCCATGGGTTTCTCTTCCCCATCCTCATCTTCTTCACCTTTGTTTATTGGTTAATTTCGATGGATTTTGTGAGATGCCAACCAAATTTACCAAGTTAATTTGTAAAATGTTTTTAACTTAAATAGGAGGTTAATATCACATTAAATCACCAGTCATCTCAAAAGCTTAAATTGATTGAAAAGTACAAATATAATTATTTAGTTAATACTTTAACATCTAGCCAAGTGGAAACCAACTAAAATTGTATGGAAAAGGAAAATTCGAGGCTATTGTTGGTATATATTACCCTTGTTGAGGCCCTTGTTCTTCAATCTGCCTCGGATGTTAATGACTGTGCATGCCAATATCTTGATCAAATTGTAAATCCCATCACCTAGGATCAAAGCAACGGAGATGAAAACCTGCCCAAGAAATAATGGTGTAAATGGGCGACCATGGGTAGCAAAGGAAGTAAATATGAATTTGGAAGAGAGAGGGATTAGGATCCACAGTAATTTGGGCACAAATTGTTAGTAATTAGGATAGATAACTCGTATGGGATCCACTTGCTCAAATAAATTATGAGATGTCCATCCACCTATTTGGGTAGGTAAGTTTCATATGGGCTCTTTCATATTTGTTGGTTAAATTATTAGCAATTTGAACAACAAAATTACTGAAAATCTTAATATAAGAGAAAGACCTTGTAACCATATAGGCTCTTCATGTCACTCTCTTGCAAGCTCTCAAGAAACCAATTTCCTTTAAGCCGATCTATAAGCGGCCACATTATTCCATATGAGAGCACAGCACCAAGAAGCAAAGATAGGTTCACAAGGTGGGAGCAAATCATCCCGGCCCCAACAAATGTCATGTTAAAGTCGAAGTAGAATCTGCAAAATTTGATAGTCATGTAATTAATACTATAATACTTTTCATCGAATTTTCACGTTCTTTAATACGAGATTTTGAGTTTTGGGTTTAAATTATCCATCAACAAGTAAAGGCCAGTACTGCAAGATATTTAATTGAAATATAAAATAAACTGTGGAGTCAGATTGGGACAGAGACATTTGCTCTGAGATTCTATACTTTAAACAATTAAGATTGCTAGCACGTTGAGGTCAAAGAAGCAAAGAAGAGAGAAAATACATACGTTTGCTTCCATGCTTTCAATCCAAACGATGGGAACTGGGCGAACCCACCACACTCCTCTTTGCCGCTGAAAAACCACTTGAAGAAACCCCACAAGAAGCTTGCTGAAAAGTATTTCATGAACCCCCCAACTTGCTTCCTGCATAATATTTTCTTCTTTTTGAGGTTTGATTCTTTATAGGATTTTAGTTTCATTAAAAAGGTGAGAGATACTGAAAAAGAGGTTTACTTGGCCATCTTATCCCCCTGGGTATGGAAGCCATTGATGAGAACTGCAGTTGCCAGGCCACTTGGATATGTTAATTGGAGGTCCACTATCATTATCTGCAGAACAATGGGAATGGCATAAGCATAAAAGGGAAAATGATATCTTCATATTGGGCCAGAAAAGCACAAAAATATCACGGTGGGGTGTGAATCCATTAAATCTGCAATGATGGTTTGCTAAGAAGAAAGAAATGCCCACTTTTCAATGATAACTTTGCTGAATTTTTCTGGCAATTGTTTTTTTGTTTAACATAAAACTGATCATGGTTTGCTATCTTTAGTGAGTTCAACACAAGTCCAGTTCAAAAAATCACCACTAATTAAGAAGAAAGAAAATTGTTAAAGACTAATAAAGACCTTATTGTAAGTTTTTATAACTCTAGGAATATTAATTAAATTAAGAATAATGTTATTTAGTACCTTACTATACAATTTTCATATAAATAAGATGATGTGACAATCAAAATCAGACTTTGATTTTTTTTTTTTGATTTTTTTTTTGATTTTTTTTTTTTATAAGTGCTGGTCAATGGCTGATTTTCATTGCCGCATCATCAAGTTGTATGGCAATCGTATAAAAATATACTAATAAACATTACTCTTAAATTAATTTCAAACTTTTAAAATAAATAGTGACTTAACATGATATTAAATCAAAGGTTGAGTTTAAATTTGACTTCAGGATTTACTTTCATTTCAGTTAAATATTCAAGCGTTGGACCTTAATTATTGAGAAAAAGTTTGAACCTACGTAGAGGTTTAAAATATTAATTAAATAATCAAATTAATATTTTTATTTTCTTAAACTTTAGAATATATGACGAATTAACAAGTTATAGGCTGCTTTTAACCTAATCTGTTGGGGAAAAAGTAGTTGCGCGCACTTTGCAAATTTTCAAGAAAGAAGATGAAAGAGACTAGATGTACGTACCTTCCTCAAAGGAACCAAGGCAAAAAGACCAACAAAGCAGACTAGATAAAGGTAGCCAGTCATCCAACCAAATCCAGGCTCCTTGACACTCCTTAGGGTATTCCCCTCATTGTTGACCCCTGACAACTCATATGTCCTCTTGTTTAATCCCAAGAGATAAGAAGCAAATCCACCTGCAGCCCAAAAGAGAAAAAGACATGTCAAGAGTATATCAAAGTTCTTAAAAAGTATGGAAAAAGTGGGATAAAGATGGTAACTGTTTGGATTGCTAGTAATTCGGATCGTTGATGTAAGTTTGTGAGAGTTAATATGGGATCATGTAGGTTTATAGGAATCTCTCACCAGCAATCAGAACAGCAAATTGCTGGGAATTCGAATATGAAAAAGAAAAACGAGAATTTAAAATGAAAAATTTGAAAAATTAAAGCCTCAAACCTCCAGCAGCAATGCTATAGCATGCAACTGCACAAGTTTGTATCATGGTGTTCTCTTGCCGAGTGAAGGGCTTTGATACAATCCCAGCTCTATGGAGCAGTTTTATCCATGTCCGGACGAACACGAAAGCCAGAAGGGCAGCAGAGACATTTAGATGAGGAACTATCCCTGTTGTGAGGCTGAACTTCATGGCTATGATGCTGTACATGGTTCCAATAATAATGCTCACCACTATTCCCCTTACTGTTATCTGCTGTGTCCATGGCTGGATTCTCTTCGGTCCCTGTTGATCAGGTTCATTATCTGCAGGTAGTTTTTCAAACTCTTCCCTCTCAATCTCTTTCTTTTCTTTGGCTTCTTCCATGTTCATTTCTCCTAAAGAATTAAACCCTCTGCCCCACTGAAAAACTTTCTTTTGTTAGAACAAAATTCAACTAGATTCATGCACATATAGACTCGTACAATGAGACTTATAAGAATGACAGATTTATAAGAAGAACTGGAGTTTCCATGCACAGACTCACCAGAACTATGTATGCATGAACCAGCACAAGTTGTCAATTGATTCTGTCTTCTTCTTTTAACCAATAATTAGACACCTTTCTCACAGCTTGCAACGACCCTTACAGGTGAAAATATCTCAGGTTAGGTACAATCTATATTTTATTTGATAAAAGATCAAGAAAGATCAGTGAAAAAATTTAAAGGAAAGAAGAACTTGGCATGAGTGTTTGAGATATGGATCACAATATTTATAACAAAATTAGCATGTGAGCTGCTTGGTTTTGCTGCAGTGGCAAGTCTGACCTCATCATTGGCCCTCTTTATTTCTTCACCACGAGGTGGTTATGATGACGTTTTTGGTAGATGAGATTCTTTATGTGGGAGTGGATTTAAGGAGGATCAAGATCCCCTCCACTTGAGGGGAAAATGAGAATCTCATTTTTTCTAATTTCAGCCCTTAGATGAATTAAGGGTTCAAAATATTCTAATCTCAAAACTCAAACACAAACACAACCACACAAGATTTTATACCAAATTTAAATTAAAAAATTAATTAATTTCAAAACAAAATGAAAAAAAAAATAAGGGGCGGCTCCGCCCAGAGCCGCCCATCTGGGGGTGGTGCGTGGCCACCCCATGGCCTAGTGGTGGGCGCGCGGCCACCCCCATGGCCAAGGGGTGGCCTCGCGCCACCCCCAGAAGCGCACAGCCACCCCCAGCAAATCTGGGGGTGGCGCGCGACCATCCCCAAAAGGCCATGGGGTGGCTGCGCGGCCACCCTAAGCCTTCCGGGGATGGTCGTGCGCCACCCCCAGATCTGCTGGGGGTGGCTGTGCGCTTCTGGGGGTGGCCGCACGACCACCCCATGGGCTTCTGCGGGTGGCGCGAGGCCACTCCTTGGCCATGGGGTGGCCGCGCGCCACTGCCAGATCTGCTGGGGGTGGCCGCATGGCCACCCCCACCCACCCATGGGATGGCCGGCGGCGGCGGCGAGCCGCCCCATGGGGTTGCTTCTACTCCAATATTTTTTTTTTTAAAAAAAAAACAAATAAATAAATGTTTTTATTATTTATAATCAGGTGTGTTGGGTTTATTTTTGAGTTTTGTATTCTTAGATATTTTAGACCATTAAATGTTTTGGATGGCTAAGATCTCAAAAAATAAGATTCTCTAAT
Source organism: Corylus avellana (assembly GCF_901000735.1). Taxonomy (NCBI): domain Eukaryota; kingdom Viridiplantae; phylum Streptophyta; class Magnoliopsida; order Fagales; family Betulaceae; genus Corylus; species Corylus avellana. The sequence continues at coordinate 31,120,806 of NC_081543.1, read as the reverse complement.
TACTCCAAATTAGAGGAGATCCTGATCCTTGGATTTAACTCTAGCCATTGGAGTTGGCATAAACACTATTCATCACTATTTTTCAAAAAAATCAACATAAAAATATTCTAACTTTTTAACTTTTTGTATCAAATCATTCATTTTTTATTATTATTCAAATAAAAAAATTACTACAAAACAAATTTTTTTCACTTTTTCATACCACTTTTTTATTTTTTTTTACCAAACATTTTTTTTTTCACATCAATCTACATTAACTACAGTGTTTAAGTCAACCCATTTACCAAACACTACCTCAGCTGCAGATGTGTGGGTCAATCACCCAATACTGCAGTGTGCAGAAGATGACAGGTGCAGAAAAGAACATTGATGGTTTTTTTGGAAAATGGTGGTCATGAAAAGACCTCAAGGGGGTTCTCTCCACACTGCCAGTTGCTTTGCTATAATTTGTCATTCATGGTACCTCAAAATCACTGTTTAAAACAGCACCTAAAATGCTTCTCTTTTCTCATTCAGTAATTCAGTTCCACTGTGAAATAAACTTCTACATAGAGACAAAAAAAACAAAAAAACAAAAAAAGATGTTTGTCCTGCGGGAGACATGTGCAAACATCCTTCCCATAAGACTACCATAAAGAATGGCTGTATTTTGAACTAAAAATCCAAGGTGGTCATCACATCTCAATTTTAGGAAAATGTTTGTATTTGAACAAAAAGTCTGAAGTGCTCATCACATCTCAATTTTAGGAAAATATAATTGAGAAAAGGTGGGTGTTGGAGGATACTATTTTTATTACTATCCCTTATATTTGACAAATAAATTTAATTTTTTAATAGTTGATTGCCTAGTAAGTACAACATGGACTATCATATCAATTTATAAAAAATTTGTAGTAAAACTTGCATTACCCCTAACAATATTCCGTATCATTTAACAACCCTCTGCCCCCCCCCCCCCCAATTGATTAATTGCCATAAGTAGTGGACCTTCAATTGATTATTTATTGGAAAAATGTTTTGGGTGCTACAACTTTTACAACAATCCCTTAAAAACTAATTTAACACTTCATGTAGCACCATAAAATTGTTCAGAGGTTGACATAGGATGTGTCTTGGGATACTACAACTCCTTGCAAATTGACGTGACAATTTGCGTGGCACTATCATATGCCAACTACAATTAAATTTAATTGTTTAATTAGTAGCTAAAGTGATAAGTCATACATGAACTTACAAACTAAAATAACAATCCACATGGTACTTATAGTAAATATCACATGAATTGTCACATCAGTCTATAAGAAACTTATAGTAAAAATGATAGCATATCTATCAACACTCAATGATCGTTACAAAGAATACACCATTTTTTTTTTCTAATTGAATGAGGGAAAATGATTACATGGGAGGATCTTTCTCATTTCTGATCTGAATGGAAGAGAAAATAGGGGATCCTGTGGGAATACTCCCAAAAACAAGATGAAAAGCGGCTCATTTGGTTAAAGCATATGCACGAAAATTGGTACATCGAAATACTTTCACAGCATTCAAACTTTAAAATGAAACTAAAGTTAAATTAACATCAACAATACAATTAGCAAAAGTTTAAGAATAAAATAAAAAGCTAGCACCACTAAAAGAGCATCTCCTTCGCGGAAATAAGCTACCAAGGACAAAGGTAGACTTTCTTGGCTAACGATGTGTCTCTGTCCCCTGAGCATAGAAGAAATAATTAAGCTATCATTGAGCTTGGCTAATGCATGCTTCTAGAAAAGAAGATATTTAGTTATGGACTTTTTGAACTTTGATCTTAAAATAAAAGTCCCTTTACGTGTTTTGAATATCATTAGACAAACATCTAATTTTCACATTACGTATATTTACCCTCAAGTTTTATGCTTAATACTAGCATGTAACCCGCGCTATGCACGGGATTCTTCATTATAATTTAATTTCAAAACTTAAACACATCTCATCTTACTTTTTATTATAAGTTAAAATATATGTGTAAAAATACATACTAAAGGCTATACACCAGTAAATTACTGTTCTAAACATGTTTTTTTTTTTTTTTTTTGAAACATACCAAACATTTACTTAATGAAAAGTATAAAATAAAAAATAAAAATAGCAAAAAGGACACTTGAATTCTGATGATCAAAATATTAATAGAAAGTTAGTAGGAAACTCTGATATTGTTGATGTGATATTTATTATATTGTAATACAAATAAAATCCATAAAGTTCTAATCATTTCAGAAAAAATACAGAGTAAAATAAACAAAATATTCTCTCTTCTTTTTAATACAAAATAAAACACACATTTCACTCAATATTTAATGCAATCAAATAAATTTCTTTCAACACTTCCAAAAAATGCTAGAAAATTTGAGTAAATCACAAAACGAAGAAAAAAAAAATCTAATAAAATATTCAAATGAATTAAAACATAAAATAGCAAGAAGAAAATCTTGATTTTGACTATCAACGCGTTAATAAAAAATTAGCATAAATCTTCGATATTATTATTAGTGTGATACCTATTATATTTCAATAGAAATAACATTCATTTAAAACTGAACATTCTAAAAAATATAGAGATCAAAGTGAACAAAATATCTTTAGTAATCTTTTGAGTGTTCCAAAAGAGTTATGTTCGATTGAAGAACAACTCAACCATAAAACAATCAAATGAAGAACTTAACCAATAATTTTCACAAACAAAGCATAAACATATTCAAATCTCCACACAAACATAAAGCAAAGCATGACACGTACAAATAAACTTTCTCAAAAAACAAACATAAAGATAATCAAATAAATTTATGCTCTCCTTTCACAAACAAAAGAGAAACAAATTTATATTTCCACCAAAACGTAGATTCAGATCGAGAAATAAACATAAAGATAATGAAATAAATTTATGTTTCTTTTGCTTTTAAAAGAAGAAAAAAGCACTTCCAAAACATGTCTGAAAATTGGAGTAGATCAAACAAACAAAACAAAAAATCTCCATAAAACATTCAAAGTGGTTAAAAAAAAAAAACAAAACAAAGCAAAAGTATTTACTTGAATGTTGTTGCTAGTGACTATTAAAGGAGGAAGCACCATAAATTTTGCCCTATGTTTTGCCTTTAAGAGCAGACTCATGGACTTAAAAGGCTCTGGCATGCACCCTTTTTAAATGTAAAAAGAGAGAGGTAGAAATCAAAGAGAATTTAATGATAGATTTAATTTGACCTTTTTTTTTTTTTTCTTTCTATTCAACGTATTAGGCATATTAAACTCATTGTATTCCTAACATGAATTAATTTAGTTAATTTAATGGCCTTAGAGGACCGGTTTTTAACTTAAAGGACCGGTTTAATGTTTAAAAATTAAATAACCATAATTATCTTACATTAATTATAGTCACTTAATAATGAAATTCATATAAGGAAACGTTTTGAAATAAACTCTTGGAATAATGAAACCACCTAAACCTAAACGGAAAACTATTAAACCATATTAAAAAATAGGAGAAACACTAAACGGTTAATAGAAAGAGTTAAGAAGACACTTAAAAAATTAAAAAATTTAAAACCATTTATGCTTTTAAAAAGTATGAGTTCAAAACACATGTCGCAATTCTAGGCTCTCTCTGAGCCAAAACTCGGCTTTTATATATATATAAAAGCCGAGTTTTGGAGAGTGGAGGTAGAAAATTAGCATGAATCTCCGATATTGCTAGCACGACACCTATTATATTTCAATAGAAATAAAATTTTCTATTGAAAATTCTAGGTTTTATTTTAATATTCATATTTTTAATATTATTTTGCCTTTTATTATTTTTGAAACCGTAAAATAAAACCTATATAATTATGAATATTAAAAATAAAAGGCAAAATAATATTGCTTTCAAAAGTAGAGAAAAAAAAAAAAAAAAACCCTTAAACATATGCTTGAGAATCCGAGTAAATTACACACACAAAAAAAAAAAAAA
>NC_081543.1:31022607-31116721 GCF_901000735.1 Corylus avellana | reverse complement strand
TAAAGGTTATATTTAAATACAAATAAAATTCACATAATTCTGAACATTTGAGAAAAAAAAAATTTATGAAGACAAAATAAGACAAAATCTTTCAATCAAGATTTAATGCAATCAAATAAAACATTTATCTTATTTCAATACAAATAAAACCTATATAATTCCGAATATTAAAAAAAAAAAAGCAAAATAATATTGCTTTCAAAAGTAGAGAAAAAAAATATATGCTTGAAAATCCGAGTAAATTACACAAAAAAAAAAAAATCCATAAACATTCAAATAAATTAAAACATCTTTAATTTTAGTATAATTTATATAAATTAGAATATGTTAAAACATTGTTGGTCTGAAAAAAAAAAAAAAAATGTTAAGAAGAATAATTACCTCCAAGTTGAATTTTTAAGCCAATAGATTGTGTTTTTGTTAATGTCGGAGAGTGGAGAAAGAGAAAGATAGAGATGGAGAGAAAAAAGAGGCGAGATATTAATGTTGGAGAGTGGAGGGAGAGAGATTTTTTTTTTTTGAAATTAAGAGAGAGAGAGAGAGATTCAATGAGAGTGAAAGACTTGGAAAGAAAAAAGAGAGAGGAAAAAAAAGGAGAGAGAGAGAGATATGTATATAGAGGATAACTTCTATAACCACCTCCTTTCTGCCCACCAATGAGCATTTGACAACTAGGATTATTACACCAACTAAAATAAGATGCAAAACACCTGATTAAAAACTATTTATCCCAAAATACAAAAACCCTCATTTTTCCTTCTCCCTTCCTCTCTCGCTCTCTCTCCAGCGGCGTGCTCTCCCTTAGACCCTTACACAATTTCTCTCTCTCTGATCTCTCCCTCTCCTCCATCTCTCTCTCCGGTGGCAGCAGAGGTCTTGCCATTGACAACGCCTGAGTCCAATACGCCGGAGTCAAGCCTAGATTTTGCCGGAGAAGACGCCGGAGCCCAGCTCGACGCTTGAGAAGACGCCGGAGACCAGCCCTACCCTCTCTCTTTGACCGGAAGCAGAGAAAAAAATTCTCTGTTGCCCAGTGGTCTCTCTCACTCTCCCTCTACACGACAGACACACACCGGCAGCAGAGAACAAGAATTTTGAACTTTTTGTGGGGTTGTAATGTGGTTGTATGTGGTTCATTGTGGCACCCCTCTGCCGTTAAGAGTACAAGAATTCTGAATTTATATGTTATGCAGATTTTGATGATGGTCAATGCAATATGAAAGTTCATGATAACTCAAAAATTTTGGGTTAATTCTCAGCAATTGTTCACTTGGGTATTGTTGAACTGGTCCAAGTTTTGGCCAAAACTGTTGTGGCATTGATGGTTGGTAGCAAATTTGCAAGATCAACCAAATAATTTGAAAATAATCACAGCTTCAATGTCTCTTTTGTCCACTAAATAATTTGATACTAAAACCATATCCAAAAAAGAACGAATTCTTTCATTTTTTTTGCCATTGAGAAGGAAAATTTTACACAAATTTTGCTGGCTAGTTTCTTTTACAAAAAGAAAAATTTTGCCTCGACCAAACCAGATTTGTTTTCTTCACTGCCGGTGAGGAGAGAGATGGAGCAAGAGAGAGAGGAATCGGCGTCGGGTTGGAGAGAGAGAGAGAGAGATGGAGCACCGGAAAGGTCTGGTCTCCGGCGTCGGCTGGGCTGGGCTCCGGTGGAGCTCTGGGCTGGGCTCCGGCAAGATCACTGCTGCCGCTGGAGAGAGAGAGAGAGAGTGAGAGAGATAGAGGAGAGGGAGAGAAAGAGAGAGCACGGAGAAGTGGGGGAGAAAAATGATGGGTTTGGGAAAAAAAATGATTTTTTATTTGGATGATGTGAGAAAGGATTTTCATATAGTGTTTTGCATCTTAATTGATTGTGTGTGATTTTCCTAGTTGTCAAATGCTCATTGGTGAGCAGAAAGGAGGTGGTTTACACCACCTCCTTATAGAAGTTATCCTCATATATATATATATATATATGAATCGGTTCAAGAGAGAGATAAAGAATGAGAGTGAATGACTTTGAGAGAAAAAAAAAAAAAAAAAAGGAGAGAGAGAGAGAGAGAGAGACATTGAGAGAGAGGAAAAAAAAGAGAGATATAGATAGAACAAAAATATGAACCGTTCAATTTTTAACTGTTCAGTTTTTAAAATAATGAATTAAAAAATTGGTTTAGTCTTTAAAAAAAATTGGTCTTTCAATCAAGATTTAATGCAATCAAATAAATCATCTATCTTATTTCAATACAAATAAAACCTATATAATTCCAAATATTAAAAAAAAAAAAAAAGCAAAATAATATTGCTTTCAAAGTAGAGAAAAAATGCTTGAAAATCCGAGTAAATTAGACAAAAAAAAAAAATCCATAAACATTCAAATGAATTAAAAGATAAGACCTTTAATTTTAGTTTAATTTATATAAATTAGAATATGTTAAAACTTTGTTGGTTTGGAAAAAAAAAAAAAAAAGGTTAAGAAGAATAATTACCTCCAATTTGAATTTTTAGGCCAATAGATTATGTTTTTGTTAATGTTGGAGAGTGGAGAAAGAGAAAGATAGAGATGGAGAGAAAAAAGATGAGAGATATTAATGTTGGAGAGTGGAGGGAGAGAGATGTCTTTTTCTTTGAAATTAAGAGAGAGAGAGACGTGGAGAGAGAGGAAAAAAAAGGAGAGAGAAAGAGAGAGAGATATATGAACAGGTGAGAGAGATGTGGAATGAGAGTGAATGACTTGTAGAGAGAAAAGAGAGAGAGAGGAAAAAAAGAGAGATAGAGAGAGAGGAAAAATATGAACCGTTCAATTTTTAAAATAATGAGTTAAAAAATCGGCTTACTCTTTAAAAAAATTGGACTTTCAATCAAGATTTAATGTAATCAAATAAATCATCTATCTTATTTCAATACAAATAATATTTCTTCATTAAGACAATTAAATATATTACAAATAAAATTCCTACATTTTAATTGTCTCACAATATTGATATATATAGAGAGAGAGAATTTCGGAACCTTTTGTCTTCTTCATTAAAATAATTAAATGCATTACAAATAAAACTCCTGGGTTTTAAGTACCCAAAACTTGTTCATTCTTTAAAACGCCACGTGTCGCAATTATAGGCATTCTCTAAAACATGGGTTCACGACACATGTCATAATTCTAAGCACTCTCTACGTTAAAACTCAGTTTTTATATATATTTGAATAAAAATAATATATAAATTTGAAAAAAATATAATATAAGGGACACAAACGAAAACAAAAAAGTAAGAGAAGATAAAAAGAAAAATAGAGAGAGAAAGAGAAAATTTGGGAACCTTTTGTAATAAATCATCTATCTTATTTCAATACAAATAAAACCTATATAATTATGAATATTAAAAATAAAAGGCAAAATAATATTGCTTTCAAAAGTAGAGAAAAAAAAAAAAAAACCTTAAAAATATGCTTGAAAATCCGAGTAAATTACACACAAAAAAAAAAAAACACAAATCTATAAACATTCAAATGAATTAAAACATAAGACCTTTAATTTTAGTTTAATTTATCATTATTGGTCTGAAAACAAAAATAATAATAATAATAATAATTATCTCCAATTTGAATTTTTAGGCCAATAGATTATGTTTTTGTTAATGTTGGAGAGTGGAGAAAGAGAAAGATAGAGATGGAGAGAAAAAAGAGGAGAGATATTAATGTTGGAGAGTGGAGGTAGAAAGATGTCTTTTTTTTTTTTGAAATTAAGAGAGAGAGAGATGTTGAATGAGAGTGAAAGACTTGGAGAGAAAAAAAGAGAAAGAGACGTGGAGAGAGAGGAAAAAAAGGAGAGAGAGAGAGAGAGAAAGAGAGATGAACCGGTTCAAGAGAGAGATGTGGAATGAGAGTGCTTGGAGAGAAAAAAAAATAAATAAAATAAAATAAAAGAGTGAGAGAGAGAGAGAGAGGAAAAAAAGAGAGATAGAGAGAGAAAAAAAAATGAACCGTTCACTTTTTAAAATAATAAGTTAAAAAATCAGTTTACTCTTTAAAAAAGTTGGTCTTTCAATCAAGATTTAATGCAATCAAATAAATCATCTATCTTATTTCAATACAAATAAAACCTATATAATTCCAAATATTAAAAAAAATAATAAGCAAAATAATATTGCTTTCAAAAGTAGAGAAAAAATGCTTGAAAATCCGAGTAAATTAGACAAAAAAAAAAAAAAAAATCCATAAACATTCAAATGAATTAAAAGATAAGACCTTTAATTTTAGTTTAATTTATATAAATTAGAATATGTTAAAACTTTGTTGGTTTGGGAAAAAAAAAAGGTTAAAAAGAATAATTACCTCCAATTTGAATTTTTAAGCCAATAGATTATGTTTTTGTTAATGTTGGAGAGTGGAGAAAGAGAAAGATAGAGATGGAGAGAAAAAAGAGGAGAGATATTAATGTTGGAGAGTGGAGGGAGAGAGATGTCTTTTTCTTTGAAATTAAGAGAGAGAGAGAGAGACGTGGAGAGAGAGGAAAAAAAAGGAGAGAGAGAGAGAGGAAAAAAAGAGAGATAGAGAGAGAAAAAAAATATGAACCGTTCAATTTTTAAAATAATGAGTTAAAAAATCGGTTTACTCTTTAAAAAAATTGGTCTTTCAATCAAGATTTAATGTAATCAAATAAATCATCTATCTTATTTCAATACAAATAATATTTCTTCATTAAGACAATTAAATATATTACAAATAAAATTCCTACATTTTAATTGTCTCACAATATTGATATATAAAGAGAGAGAGAATTTCGAAACCTTTTGTTTTCTTCATTAAAATAATTAAATGCATTACAAATAAAAGTCCTGGGTTTTAAGTGCCCAAAACTTGTTCATTATTTAAAACGCCACGTGTCACAATTATAGGCATTCTTTAAAACATGGGTTCACGACACGTGTCATAATTCTAAGCACTCTCTACGTTAAAACTCGGCTTTTATATATATTTGAATAAAAATAATATATAAATTTGAAAAAAATATAAGGGACACAAACGAAAACAAAAAGTAAGAGAAGATAAAAAGAAAAATAGAGAGAGAAAGAGAAAATTTGAGAATCTTTTATTTTCTTCATTAAGACAATTAAATATATTACAAATAAAGAGAGAGAGAGAATTTCGGAACCTTTTGTTTTCTTCATTAAAATAATTAAATGCATTACGAATAAAACCTCTTGGTTTTAAATGCCCAAAACTTGTTCATTCTTTATAACGCCACGTGTCGCAATTATATGCACTCTCTAAAACATGGGTTCAGGACATGTGTCGTAATTCTAAGCACTCCCTACGTTAAAACTCGGCTTTTATATATATATATATGATTAATAGCCACCCAGCTGCTAGGAGAGAAACACAGCAGCCATTGGCTATCAAATCATTGCCTTCATTAATTTATTTGCTTGATTCATAGGTGCTTCAAATTAATCATTCACATTTCTTTTATTTAACCAAAACTAAAGGAAAATCATATAAATATGTGTGTGTTGAATAGTCTATATAACTCGTGCAACATGCAGGTGTTTTTATTTTATTTTATTGTATTATTAATATATTTGCATCTAACCTGCTATTATATAATTGTTAAAAAAAACTCCTTGGAGCATCTCAATCAAATGTGAATTTCTTTTCGAAACTTTTTATTCTTCAATTTCTTATGTAAAATAGAGGTATAAATTTAAGTGACCGTTATCGTGGTACTGATAACAATATAAATATATGTATTGTCACATCAAGTTGCGCATCTTTAACGGCACTTAATAAAATAACATCTACTTTTGTTTTTCTCTTTCTCCCCTAAGCATAGAAGAAATATATTCAACCCATCCTCATTGAACACGATTAATTAATGATTATAGAACCCTAAATTATTTTATAGTCTTTTTCATCTCAATAAATGTCCCTGCACGTCTTTTGAACAATATCGTTCAACGACAATCTCATTGTCATACTACGTGTAATTACACGCGGAGTTTTACGACTTGAAGCCATGATATATCAACGGCAAATCGTTTTCAGAGAAAGGAAGGAAAACGGATTTGGTGTTGTGTGGGTGAGATCGTTAGATGCCGACTTTTCGAAAAGCAATGGCCTTCCGTTGGGCATATCCACGGCCCTAATTATGGCAAAATGGAACCTTCAGTGCACTATGTATGATTTTGACACCATTTTTATCAATCGTCACTGATTTGATAAGAGGGTGGCCAATTTGTGCATGCCTTAGGCATGTTGGAGTTTTGGATTGAAAGAAAGTGTACATTGCATCTTCCCCATCCCAATCCATCCAAACTCATGGTGCTAAGTTTCATCCATTTAGATAGGGCTTAAAAAATCTTTCAAATTTATTATATTAATAGACAAAACATACAATTTGAATCCTAATTGGGTACGTCATGATTGATAATGTAGTTGATGGCACATTTGGATCCAGTCAACAGATACTTGCAAAACGAGTAAAGATAGTCAGAGATTTGTTCGGGGTTGTTGGTGGGAGAATTCAAAGAAGGATGAAAAAAATATCATATATATATCCAATATTCCGAGAGTAACACTTCTCGGGAGTCTATATTCATGTGAAGCTCGGTTTATCGAGCTTATGAACCGAGCGTTGTGCACTAAACTCAAGTGGGCATAAATTTGCCGAGTATGAACATGGTGAACAGTAAAAGGTGACCGAGCTCTAGGGATGGGCCGGCAGATAGTTTATCGGGCTCAACACAGTTGACCCATGACCCAATCCATTACATTTCCAATTTCCTAATCTAACAGATTATGGAAATTTCATATTTCTGAGAATGGGTTAGCCTTTATAAGCTCGGTATCATTTTTTACGAAATAAGGCGAGTTGGCTCTTAAATTTCAAATTTTTAAAAATTTTAAATTTCAAAAGATAATATATTTGGAGCGATAAATGACTTACCCCCGCCTTTTGAGGACCACGTGTTGGGTTTCCTGTAATTAAAACTTAGGGTAGCAACGTGTCAGTCCCTGCATGGAGAGTAAAAATAAAAAGGCGCCTCTTGCTGAACCCTAGTTCCTAGGGCCTTAATTGCGCCGCTTCGGTTCTCCCTTCCGAAAACCTTTTAAAACTCCTCTTCCCCTTCGTTTATTCTCCATTGTTACCCCTTTAGAAGCCATTGTTGTCCATTCTGAGTTTCCTGCAGTTTTTTCTTTCTTCCTCAGAACTGGCACTCCTTCATTTGAGTCTTTCTGCTGAGTATTATTTTCTGAGAGTAGTATATTTCAGAACCTCGGTCGAGTCTGTCCCTTCAGCCGAGCCTTTCATTCACCCAAACGGCCCCGTACTCCATTATCTCGATTTTCTTCTTCCCCTGATTAAACCCTCGGTCAATCACCTTCGCTTAAGTGTTACCCACCTTCTAATTCGGCAAAATCTTCCTTCCATTCCTCGTCAATTAACCCATGAATTCCAATACCTAATGAGTCGCAGAGCCGAGGATGTTCCTAGTGCATTGGGTGCTCTAGACCCAATTACATGGGAGTCCAAACTGTCGAAGGAGAATGAACATGAGGTCCGTGAAATTTGCCACCTCCCTGATTCGGTTCAAATAATCTTTGATGACGACAGTGTTGGAGCTGTGGTGGACGTCGACAGTAATGAAGTCTACGTTTATTTGGAGATGTTTCGGATAGGTCTGAGACTTCCGTTCTCGAGGATAGTCCGAGAGCTGCTGAGTTACATTCGGATAGCTCCACACCAACTATTACCAAATGGCTGGAGAACCTTTTTTGCCTGTATGGTCGCTTGGCCAAAGATTCTCGGGGCAGAGCATCCCCTTACAGTGGTGGAGTTTTTGAAGGTTTACCGACTCACCAAATGCCCCAGAACCGAATTCCTATTCACTTTTCCAAACTCGGAAGAAATTAAAGCTCCTCACCTTCAGGTCCACTTATACCAGTAATAAAGGGTGGAAAGACGAGTTCTTCTTCATTCAAGGTGAGTGGGAGTTTGCACCCACAGAAGTGATTAGAGATCTGAGTGTTCCTCGGGAAACAATCGCCCCTTCAAACTGAGGTATAAACCGAACATAGAATTGCTTGCTCTTCATCCCTTCTTTTTGCAACAAAACTAATCTCAATATATATTTTCAGGTCAACAAGAACCGAGCTTAAACAGGGAAGAAGCGCAACGAGTAAGAGATGTTTTGGATTATGCCGAGGATCATCCATTAGAGATGGATTACGACGCCATTATGACCGAGGAAAATAAGGTGTTGTACCTGTGGACCTCGGCACTTGCGAGGGTAGTGGAAGCTGTTCCACCGAGAGTACCACCTACCGAGGCGTCGAGGAGATCGATTGACGAGCCTGTCGAGCCTTCTAAAGGGAAAGGCAAAAGGAAAGCCACAGATGCCTTTCCGAAGAAACCCTCGGCGAGACTTCCAATCACCGCCATAGTCTCTCTGGCAATTTTTGATGAGTCTGAAGATCCTAACATTCCTTCTTTGGAGAAAAAGAAAAAGAAGAAAAAAGAAGGTGGCTCGAAGACAGCAGAGCCAGTTGTTGATCTGGAATCAAAGGGAATTGAAGTACTCTTGGGTTCTGAAGCAATAAGGGCTATACCCGATGTTCCCCTCGAAGCAGAGAGAAATGAGACTGCAAGGCATCCGGAAGTTTCTGAAAAGAGGACTGTTCCTGGGGTGGAAACTCCTGCCCCTTATTTTAGGGCATACTCGGAGGTTCTCGGTGGTGTTAGGGAATTTCTGAGCAAGTAAGATACTTCGGTCCGGGATGCTCCTCTTGCAAACCGACCTTCCCGATCATCTTCCCATACACCAATCAGAGCTGAATTTCCTTCCTCTATTGCTTTAGAAGTTGAGCCGCTCTCGGCCATTCCTCTTTCCTCAACCCCAACTGAAGCTGTGCCCCTGAGTGATTCTGATTCCGAGGAAGAAAACCCTGTGGATGTTGTCAGATCCTTAAGGATCTTGCCTCAAACATGCCAATAATACCACCACTTGGAGTGGTTTATCCTGGTCAGATCGAGGCTGAGAGCTCGTCCATGCACCCTGAATATGCACATACCGAGACTCAAGCTACTAAGGAACCTATGACTGCTGAGCCCTCGGTTATCGAGCCTGTTGATAATGTGCCAATGATTCTGGAGCCTATGACTGCTGAGAATGAAACGGTTGAAGAGGTGGCTGGTGTTCGTGAAGTTCTTGAGCAAGCAGATGTCGACCCTGTTGCAACTGCTAACGAAGCCGAAGGAGAACCGGCTAACCTCGGAGGTTCGCCTCAACCAATGAGAGATAGCCCTCTGAATGAACCTGTACCGCCTTCTACGGAGACTTCACAGGCGGCCGGTCCTTCAGCAGATCGCACTCCTGATCCGATCCTATGGACATTCGGGGAACCCCTTTCTTGGCTGGGTGACAGTTGGCTGGGGAACCCTTTTGTTGCCCTAGTCAATTTGATTCAGGCTAATAATTCCCCCGGTATCAGTGCTCAATTTCCAAAGGAGGTGATGAAACACATGCTATACCATCAACTCGAGGTAAACGTCTCTCTTCTTTTCCTTTTTTTGTTTTTTTGTTTTTTGTTTTTTTTTTTTTTTTTTTGTGTTTTACTAAAAAACTTCTTTCTTTGGTAGGGATCAATGCAAGGCATGAACTCTTACCTCCAATTTAGAAGGTCTGCCGAGAGTTCGGCTCAGGAAACCGAGAAAGTAAAGAAGAAACTTGAAGAGGCCGAAGCTGAGATAAAACGCTTACAAGGATTATCATCCCGGCAAGAAAATGACCTTCTCCTTTCTAGAGAGCAGATTACCGAGTTGGAAGCTCGGTGTGTTCAGGCTGATTCTCGAATTCGGGAACTAGAAACCGAGTTAGTTGCTGAGAAAGCTAAGGGTCGGAGGTTGTTGATTAACTACTCCACCCTTGAAGATGAAGCCACTATGTTCAAAGAGAAGCATGCTGACACCGAACTTCAATGCCAAGCTACTGAGTCTCGCATTAACTTGGTTTCCAAAGAGCTCGAAGAAGCTCAGAGATACTAGGCTGCACAATGTACAAGAGTTGAGGTGGCTGAAGGCAAGTAAAAGGTGGCTGAAGACCATCTCTCGGTTGCTCGAAAGAAACGGAAGTCGGCCGAGAAGAAGCTCAAGGCTGCTGAGACGAGGGCTGTGAGTTTCAAGAGAAGATTTTCCCGAGCCAAAGAGCAAGTGATGAGGTATAAAGACAAGGCTCAAAATTTCTATAAGCAGCTTTCCTTTGCTTCCTGAGGCCGAGATTATGGTTGGGGCATAGGTTTTATCTCGGGTATTGAGACTTTTCGTCGCTGGTCAAGAAATCCTCCCGAGGGTGTTGACCTTGATACCATAAAACCCGAAGATATTCCCCCCACCAAAGAGGCCATTTCGAAGATTGCTGTGGTAGGTCGAGAGCAGATGCCTGACTTTAAAGGCATTACGGTTTTTGGCTACAACCCATTTACTCGGTATCGGACCGGGGAATCTTCTATTGCAGCCGAACATCCTGATGCTGAAGAATCTTCATCTGATGACTTGGAGAAGTCAATAACTATATCTGATGAGGAATGGGACCATGCACCAGATGAAGCTACTTGATGTTCTGACTATAGTTACTGAGATGACCTATCTCCTTTTGTACCTAATTGCTTTATTTTGACAATGAAATAGAATATTTTTGATAGAGATCAATTCTATAATTTATGCTTCATATATGTATACCCCCCTCGATTCCTATAGGCTATAAATTTAATTTATAACAATGGGAATCTTTATAGAATGTGGGGTAAAAATTTTGACTTGTTTGTGATTTTGTTATTCAACGCTCGACTTTTTGAAAATTTGGACAAACCGTATGTTCTACCAAGAATGCATGGTCTGAGAAAATGATGGGAATCCTTTATGAAGTAGCTCGGTTTGTGAGAATAATTGTTGCAAACGTAATAATTAAACATTTTGCTTTTGGGAAAGTGCTTTGTTTAGCTATATTTCTGAACTGTGCCTTTGGGAATATAGCCTTTTGGGTAAAGGTTAAGTTCAGACAGTATAGTTTGATTATGCTCACGACCTTCATCTTTAGGAAAGCGCCTTAGTGATATTTCACTAAAGCATGTTTGAGAAATTCTCTGGCTATATTCCTCCGAAGTGGAACTTTTGGGTAAAAGTTTTAAAGTTCGGAAAGCGCTTTAGCGATATTCCACTGAGTTATGCTCGGGAAACTCTCCGGCTATATCTCCGAACATTTCTTTAGGAAAGCGCCTTAGCGATATTTCACCGAGTCATGCCCGGGAAACTCTCCGGCTATATTTCTCCAAAGTGGAACCTTTGGCCCAGGTTTAAGTTCAGAAAGTGCTTTGTTCAGCTATATTTCCGAACTTTTCCTTGGTGAAAGCGCCTTAATGACATTTCACCGAGCGATGCTCGGGAAATTCTCCAACTATATTTCACCGAAGGGTTAGAAAGTGCTATAAATAGACACTGTTCCAAAAGTGACTTTCGGAAAAATGCTTAGTTTAGCTATTTTCTCCGAGTGTCAAATAAAAAGTATGATCTGCCGCATTTTTAAGATTTCTGCATGATTATAACCTCAGAAGATCCTTCATTCATGAATATTTATTCGTTAGAACGGGAATACAACATAAGTGAATCTCTGAGAATTATAATTCTATGCAAAATGCTTCTTAAGATGTTCAGCATTCCATGGTCGTTGGAGTTGTTTTCATTCGAGGTTTGTGAGATGATACGCTCCTGTTTTGCCACATTTGATCACTTTGTATGGTCCTTCCCAGTTTAGTGCTAGCTTCCCATCAGCTGTGTTTCTAGTTGCAAGAGTGACTTTTTTTAAGACTAAGTCTCCAACTTGAAAAATGCGCTGTTTGACCCGGCTGATTGAAATACCAAGCTACTCTTTGTTGGTACGCTGTCATAGTAACCTGAGCCTGATTCTGTTTTTCTTGTAACAAATCGAGATGTAGTTTCAGACCTTCGCCATTGAGTTTGGGGTTGAAGGTGTCTACACGAAAACTTCTCGCCCCAATCTCAGCTGGAATGACAGCTTCAGTTCCATAGGCTAAAGCATAAGGAGTTTCCTTGGCTGGAGTTCTTCTGGTGGTGCGATATGCCTATAGAACCTCAGGAAGATCCTCCGCCCAGCTCCCTTTATGCTGATCGAGCTTCGTCTTCAGGATTTTGAATATGGTTTTGTTTGTTGCTTCTACTTGTCCATTGGCTTGGGGATGCCTCGGAGATGAAAAATATTGCCGAACATGAAGCCCAGCACACCAATCTCGAAAGGAATCGCAATCGAATTGTTTACCATTGTCTGTAATGAAGGCATGAGGAATTCCATATCGACAAATAACATTCTTCCAAAGAAACTTCTCAATATTTTTTGCTATAATGTTTACCAAAGCCTCCACTTCTGCCCATTTCGTGAAATAATCAACGGTAACTACAGCGAACCGAACTCCCCCCTTTTCGGGAGATAATGGCCCTACTATATCCACTCCCCATTGTGAAAATGGCCATGGCGAGGAGATTGAACTGAGCTGTAGCACTCCAGAAGTTTCAGAGTTATTTAACTAGATTATTTCGATAATGGTGTTATTTTAATATCTATTGTAGCCAAGGATTTTAATTCTTGAGAAATTTATGGTATTACAGAAAGTGGTAATTAGATAATGGTAATTGGTGAAATACAAGGATAGTAAATGGTAGAAAGAATTGTATGGGTAGGTAGAATAGTCAATGGTAGGTATAAGGTCAATGGTAGGTATGGTACAATTTTAAATAAGAAGGTAAAATAGTCAATGCTAGGTATAAGGAGGGTAGAATTTTAAATAAGAATGTAGAATAGTCAATTGTAGGTATACTAAGTGGGTAAGTGGAATAGTAAAATGAGGGTATAATTGTAAATTGAAGGTAGAATAGTATTTGGTTTTCTCCTATAAATAAAGCTCTTTCCTTTCACAATTTCAATACTCCTCTCCCATCTCTTGCACATATTCTTCCTTCTTCCGTTTTCTACTTGGTCTTTCTTCTTTCTAAGAGTGTTTACTCATAACAGAGAGAGAAAGAGCGAGACAAAGCGCTACAAGAAAGAAAAAACACAAGAGATAGCGGACTTTAGAAATTAGTTTCAAAAGATATACTAGTGGTGTTAGTCAGATTGGAGCAACTAGATTCTTTCAGACCACTTTTAGCTTCAGTCTAGAAATAAGAAATTCACTGTCCCTTCTAAAATTACTTCATGTCATACTAATTATTCATTCTTTATCAAACTGTAAATAATTATTTTATTTACCTGTCATTGAGATATGTTGCATGCATGAAGGATTTCTAAAAGAATTATTTAGAAAGTTTCTATTTCTTTAAACGCTTTCTAAGTACAATAAGTTTATATTTGGAAAAGTTTCCATTTTGAGAAAAGAAAGTTGAGAAATGATGATGATTATAAAGAATGATGATAAACCCTCCTACATGTGGCTCTAAGATGCATCAAAAGAAGTACAAAGAAAAGTATAAAAAATGAGTTAAATGTTTATGAAATGAGGGCACATGTATGGAGGAGAGTATTTATGGCCCCAAGATAAGTAAGGATGAGAGGAGTTCGGTACCGATACTCGGATGAAGGCGAAACCACTGAAGGAAGCTATGCCAGAAGGTGGTATTCCATCAACATGACCGTTGAGTGCACCAAGAAAGAGTTAATTGACGGTCGGGCATGGCTGAGGCCACAGTTCAGTGCCATAGTCACAATGACCCGCAACCCTCGTACACAGGGGTAACGGTGTACATGAGCCCTAATATGAGAAAATGATAATATAATTTCAAAAATGATATACTATGATGATTTACAATGATGATTTATAACGATGATATACTATGGTGATTTACAATGATGATTTATAATGATGCATTATGATGATGATTTATGACGATGATTTATTACTATATGTAATAGTATGTATATGCTACGGGAGATGCAACCGTACATACTTGTATTATTATGGCTGGATGTATATTTATTTGTGAAAACGATTTTCAAAAACTGAGAACAAGAAGTAAAACTATTTATGGTTGTCGATTTTACTTGCTGGGCCCCCTTTGGGCTCATTCAGTTTTATTTCTTGTTTTCAGGTAGAAAGGACGCGGGAATAGGAGGCTAGAATGGAGACGGGAATAATTATTAACTTTCAAAGTCTTTTCTTATCAGTTATTGTAATAATATGACATTTCGCAACTAAAGTTTGATGTTTTCTAATTTCGCTTGTAATAAAATCTCTTGAAGATTGTTTTATACATTTATCGTATCCTTTAAAATCAAGTACTCTGATAGACCTTATAGATCTTTGAAAAAAAATAAATAAATAAAAATAAAACTTTTGTTGTAAAAGAAGAAAAGTGGCAAACTCAGTCTGGGGATGTTACATGAGCTCCTCAGGAGGTTGCTTGATGATGTTAGCAAAACGTTGACAGTTGTCGCAAGTTCTGACAATTTGCATGGAATCCTGATTCATTCTCGGCCAGAAGAACCCCGCTCTGACAGCTTTGTGTGCTAACATTCGAGCTCCTGAATGACTGCCACAGATTCCTTCATGAACCTCTCGGAGGATATAATTACCTTCTTCTTTAGAAAAACACTTAAGAAGAGGTAACATAAAGCCTCAAGGTGAATCGAGCAGCCTTTCATTTTAATTGCATCGCCTTTCTCTTATCTCCCGGGAGAACTCCTCTTTCTAAATACCCAACAATCTCTTCAGCCCAGGCAAGTATGATTTCAATAGTTAAAACCATGACTTCCTCGGTGATAGAGGGCTGTTGCAAAATTTGTATGGGTTGCTCAGTTTCTCCCATTTCATCCTCGATTGCCAAACCTAGCCGGGCTAACTGGTCTGCTTTTTCATTCTCTTCCCACGGGATTTTAATAATACAGAATTTCTTGAAAGCTTTTTTCATGTCTTGAACTTTAGATAAGTAGAGTTTCATTTTACTGCCCTTAGCTTCAAATTCACCACGACTATGGTCGACAATAACTTGAGAATCACTCCGGACTTCTACAAACTCTGTTTCCATCTCTCGGGCCAAACCCAGCTCGGCTATTACTGCTTCGTACTCTGCCTCATTGTTAGTAGTTTTAAACTCTAACCTCAAAGAGCTTTTCAATTCCTTCTTGTCTGGCGTGATCATCACTACTCCAGCTCCACATTTATTTTTTGTAGAAGAACTATCAACATAAATCACCCACATTTTTTCTTTCGGCCACATCTCTAGATTTTGTATGTTGGTGAATTCTACCAGAAAGTCTGCAAGTGCTTAACCTTTGATAGTATTGCGTGAAATGAAGTGAATATCAAATTCACTAATCTCGATTGCCCAATTGACTAACCGACCAAACAGATCCAACTTCCGAAGTTCTTTTTTCAATGGGTACTCGGTTAGCACATTGATATGGGCTTGAAAGTACGGTTGAAGCTTTCTAGACGCAATTACCAAAGCAAAAGCAAGTTTCTCCATTTGCACATACCTCTCCTCGGCACCATGTAACGCTCGGCTAATGAAGTAAACTGGTTTATGAATTTCTTCCTCTTCACGAATCAAAGTTGCACTGACCGCTGTTGAGGATACGGCGAGATACAAGTACAATACTTCTCCAGGAATAGCTCAGCTAAGCAGAGGTGGACTGACTAAATATCTCTTAAGTTGCTCAAATGCTTGTTCACATTCCTCGGTCCATTCAAAAGCTTTCCTCAAGATTTTAAAGAAAGGAAGACATTTGTCTGTGGACCGAGAGATGAAACTGTTCAATGCCGCGATTCTGCCAGTCAACTGTTGAACCTGCTTTGTATTATTGGGAGATTGCATGTCTAACACCGCTTGAATCTTCTCTGGATTGGCTTCAATTCCTCGGCTTGACACCATATTACCGAGGAACTTCCCAGATGACACTCCAAATGCACACTTCGTAGGATTCAACTTTATTTTGAATCGCCTCAATGTCATGATCGCCTCTTGTAAGTCTGTCACACAATTCGCCTGTAGCTTGCTCTTGACCAGCATATCATCGACATACACCTCCATGTTCTTCCCGATTTGTTCTTGAAACATCTTGTTTAACCTCTGGTAGATAGCACCAGCATTTTTTAACCGAAAGGCATAACCATGTAGCAATATAAGCCTCGGTCTGTGATGAATGCTCTTTTATCCTGATCCGATGGATGCATGAAGATTTGATTGTAGCCAAAAAAATGCATCTATGAAGCTCAGCAACTCATAACCGGCTGTTGAGTCAACCAATGAACTAATATGAGGCAATGAAAAACTGTCATTCGGGTAAGCCTTGTTAAGATCGGTGAAGTCTACACACATCCTCCATTTACCAGAAGACTTCTTAACCATCACCACATTGGCTAACCAATCGGGATAATGTACTTCTTCGATAAACTAAGCTTTGAGCAATTTGTCAACCTCTTCGGCAATTGCCATGTTCCTCTCAGGAGCAAACTCTCTTCGCTTTTGTTTCACTGGTTTTACTTTTGGATTGACGTTCAGATGATGAACAATGTCTTTTAGGTCAATCCCCGGCATGTCCTCAGGAGACCATACAAAGACTTCTAGATTTCCCTGAAGAAACCGAACGAGTACTTCCCTGACTTCTGAAGTTAGTTGAGATCCGATCTTCACAACCTTTCCTTCAGCTATCAATATATCAATCAATGGCTCAGCTGGTTCTTTCTTCAACTGAATCTCCCTATCACTTCCCAAATTGCCGATCGTCAACAGTGCTGACTCTGGGCATTTTTTCAAAGATATATTGTAACATCTTCTGGCGATAACCTGATCACCTTTAACCTTGCCAACTCCTTCAATTGTTTGAAATTTCATCCTCAGATGATAGGTGGAAGTTGCAGCTTTTAGTTGGTTCAAAGCTGGACGACCAACGATCACATTGTATGCCGACAATCGGTCAATTACCAAAAAATTCACCATGATAATGGATTGTCTAGGAGCGGTTCCTGCTGTTACCAGAAGGGAAATCATTCCGATGGGTTGAACACGCTCCCCTACGAACCCTATCAATGGTGATAAGAAATGTTTCAACTTTTCTCGGCCAATGCCCAATTGTTGTACAATTGTCCAATACAGAATATCAGCCGAACTTCCATTGTCCACTAAAACTCAGTGAATAGCGTGGTTAGCCACTGTTAAAGTTATCACCAACGCATCGTCATGTGGCACTGAAATTTCTTTCGTATCCTTCTCCGAAAATGTTAGAACACTCGGTTCCTGTTTCTGCACTTTGGAGGGCTTCTCAAGTGAAAAGACTTCTTCCATTCTCGCTTGCTTAACGTAGGCTTTTTTTGCTGAACTGGATTCCCCTCCACCAGCCAATCCACCTGAGATCGTTCGGATCTCCCTAACAATGGTTTGATTCTGAGGGCTTTGTTGATTGCTCTGAGGAATCCTCGGTTCGTTTCACCTTTGCTTCTGATTACGCAAGCTGTGATTGTTCGGTCCTGAGCTCTGTCCTGACTGATGACTCTGATGGCCTTGAAGATTTTTCTCTTTACCCTTCTCTTCGGATACAAACTTCAATAACTTCCCATTTCTTAGATAGTTGAACGAGTAGTCACCATACCGGATTAGTAGATAGTAAGAACTGATGAAAATCGATTTTCCACAAACGACGCCAAACTGCTGAAGCACAGTTTTCCTAAAGATGATGTGGCACGCTTGCCAAGCCTGAGTTGACCAACACACTAGTGATTTTACTGCACAACAAAGAAGAAAGGTGGATCGAAGAGACCGGGGGTGAGCCGGCGGGGACACTCCGATGCCTAAGTCAGAATGAGAAGAAGAATAAGCAACAAAGGAAAGATTGAATGCCAAAGTTGCGCTTACCTCCATCTGAAGAGATCATCTGTCTTTTATAGGCATGGAGTGGTAGAGGTCCCTTCACCAATGAGTCACCCTTTCCTGATTTTCTGC
The DNA here is from genome assembly GCF_901000735.1 of Corylus avellana. Classification (NCBI taxonomy): domain Eukaryota; kingdom Viridiplantae; phylum Streptophyta; class Magnoliopsida; order Fagales; family Betulaceae; genus Corylus; species Corylus avellana. Next base: position 31,098,724 of record NC_081543.1, on the reverse strand, counting down.
GATGCAGTTACTGATAAGGGATTTTGGTGATTATCTTCTCCAAGATTCTAGGTGACCCAGATCATAGGATTTGGTGGTTGCGTGTATCACTTGATTTGAACATTTGTAAATGTTTGCTGGATAATATATTTGATTTGGATTTTAGATAGATATGGCTGCTTTTGAATAAACAAGATCACTTATCTATTAACGGTTGTATCTTTCAAGATATCCGAGTTATCCTTATCACCGAGGCCTGTGTGTCCTGAGTTAGTCTCGGACTTAACTGTCTCGGCTTAAGGGTCTCGGATCCCATGGGTCTCGGCTTAAGGTTTCGAGACCCCATGGGTTTCGGAAATGAGGGTCTCAGATATGTAGGATTCGAGATTGGTTGTCCGAATCCTTACTGGGCTTGGGCCCTTCTATAATTAGGCTGGACTTGAGGATTACTCAGGCATTCAATGGATTGATCTATGACCCAACTGTTGTGCAAAATATTACCTAAATTAATAGATAATAATTGTACATTTTACCTGCAAGTGCACAAGGTCAACATAGTAGTATAGGGTGTAAGTACAAGATCATTCCCACGAGGATTGCTGAATTTATGTTTAAAAATAGATTTCTTAAGCAAAAGCAAAACAAAGATTGATTGTTGAAGTGATAATAATAAAGGGTAGGGCTTTGATATCCACCACTAATTATATTTAGCTAATATAACAATATGTCAATACTTTGATCAAGTTATGCATATCTAATGTTTGTCAACTTTAGGGCAGGGCGTATACTCCTAAGGCTATAGATTTTCCTAAGCAACAAGTTAGGCATGACGTATACTCTTAACTCTTTTCATTCCTAAGGGATTTAGTATGATTTATACTAAGTTGTTCCTTAGGAACGCATATGTTCTATGGAAATCGACAAACACATAAGGCCTAGGGCATGACATATAGTCCCGGTTCCCCATGTTGATTAACCCAAGAACTCGGTGTGAATTTCTTTTGTTACTTATATTAAACTTAGGACTCGGCCATCCAAATTGATTTAACTAACTAGTCCGTACCACATGCATATGTTGATCAGGCACACACATATGAGGAATTCATGCAAGCAGGTATTAATCAAGTTAAATAGCACAACAAGATCATCATAAAGGCGCCAATATTGAAATATTAACAAAACATAACTATGGCTTCAATCAAGCCCTACTAATTAAATTAGCTACATATAAAGTTGATGTTAAACATCTTCATAAAATAAAATAAAATAAAGGAAAAGAATAAACTCGAGATTTGAACTTGAAGAGCTCTTATTCTTCTCCTTACAAAGTCTATCTATTCTAGAAGCTTAAGGGTCTATTTATAGGCTTTAAAAGTCCTAGACAAAGTAGTAAACCTAGGGATTTCGTAGGGTTTTGAGACCTATTATAATTTGGAGTTGGAAAACCCTAATATGGAAAGAGTGACACTTCAGCCGCCACTTGATAAGTCTCCTGCGCACGGGTGCGCTCGATCGCAAGTCTGCGATCGTTCCTTCTTCTGTCATGCGCTTAATTGCTCCTGGCCTGCTTGATGTTGTGTCCTCTCGGGTATTGCGCTCGATCGCAGGTACCCTGCAATTGATCACAGTACCAGGGAGGTCCAATTGTCTCCATCTTCTCTTTTGAGCTCAAATCACCTAGTTTTACTTCATTTTCGTCCAAAAGCCTGTAAAAGTATGAAAAACACAAAAATGAATTAAAATGGCCTAATTAATTAAAACCAAAAGATTAAAACATGCAAGTTAAGGGCTGAAAATATAAATATTTTAGCACTTATCACACCTCCGAACTTATATATTGCTAGTCCCTTAGCAATACAAAACTAAAAACAAGAATGGAAAAACAGAAAATAAGAGATAAATCCATCTTTCGTGGGATGTACGATTGCATTTAGCATATGCAACAAGCCTTTTAAACCACTAGGAATTTCCTAGTAGACGAGTGAAGTCTCGTGAGGGTTTTCCAGAAATGTTACTCACAAACATCACGCACAGTTCATGTTATCCCAAAAAAATTAAAGTATCACATCAAGATTATGATTTTCATTCATTAGTAAGCAAAAGCAAAAAAAAGATTGATTGTTGAAGTGATAATAATAAAGGGTAGGGCTTTGATATCTACCACTAATTATATTTAGCTAATATAACAATATGCCAATGCTTTGATCAAGTTATGTATATCTAATGTTTGTCAACCTTAGGGCATGGCGTATACTCTTAAGGCTATAGATTTTCCTAAGCAATAAGTCAGGCATGACGTATATTCTAACTCTTTTCATTCCTAAGGGATTTAGCATGATTTATACTAAGTTGTTCGTTAGGAACGCATATGTTCTATGGAAATCGACAAACACATGAGGCTTAGGGCATGACATATACTCCCGGTTCCCCATGTTGATTAACCCAAGAACCCGGTATGTATTTCTTTTGTTACTTATGTTAAACTCAGGACTCGGCCATCCAAATTAATTTAACTAACTAGTCCGTACCACATGCATATGTTGATCAGGCACACACATAAGAGGAATTCATGCAAGCATGTATTAATCAAGTTAAATAGCACAACAAGATCATCACAAAGGCGCCAATATTGAAATATTAACAAAACATAACTAGGGTTTCAATCAAGCCCTACTAATTAAATTAGCTACATATAAAGTTGATGTTAAACATCTTCATAAAATAAAATAAAGAAAGGAAAAGAATAAACCCGAGACTGGAACTTGAAGAACTCTTATTATTCTCCTTACAAAGTCTATCTATTCTAGAGGCTTAAGGGTCTATTTATAGGCTTTAGGAGTCCTAGACAAAGTAGTAAACCTAGGAATTTCGTAGGATTTTCAGACCTATTACAATTTGGAGTTGGAAAACCCTAATATGGAAAGAGTGACACTTCAGCCGCCACTTGATAAGTCTTCTGCGCACGGGTACGCTCAATCGCAGCCCGTGTGCGCTCGAACGCAAGTCTGCGATCGTTCCTTCTTCTGTCATGCGCTCGATCGCTCCTGGCCTGCTTGATGCTGTGTCCTCTCGGGTATTACGCTCGATCGCAGGTGCTCTACGATTGATCGCGGTACCAGGGAGCTCCAATTGTCTCCATCTTCTCTTTTGAGCTCAAATCACCTAGTTTTACATCATTTTCGTCCAAAAGCCTGTAAAAATATGAAAAACATAAAAATGAATTAAAATTGCCTAATTAATTAAAACCAAATGATTAAAATATGCAAGTTAAGGGTTGAAAATATGAATATTTTAACACTTATCACCAATAAATGTGATGTAAATTCAAAAGTTAATACCTTCATTGTAAATGATGCTTGCCACCGGAGAAGTGGGTGGATCGTCATAAATGATACTTGGCATTGGTGGTCTCCGATGGCCGGCAATAGGTGAGATGAGAGCAAAGAGGGAAGAGGAGAGCCTAGAGAGAGAGAGAGAGAGAGGAGGGGAGAGATTTTTAGAAAAATCATCTGGCCAGGTTGGGTTCAGTGATACGTGTTTTCTCCCTTAAAAAAAAAGTTTGGACGTGGCACAAGGCCACGTCATATTGGGCGGACTGGGGGAGTACCCGGGTCCGCCGCATAGCAGGACCCTTTCTCCTAAAAAAAGAAAAAGAAAAAGAGGTGCCTTTCTCCAATAAAAGGAGCGAACTCCCTCTCTCCTCTGCAACAAGAAGAAAAGCCCTTCCTCTCTTCCGCTCAATCCTCAACTCTCTCTCTCTCTCTCTCTCTATCAGTCTATCTCACGCCTCCCTCTCTCTCGGAATGACAGTGGATTAAAGGAAGAACATGAGGTATTGGTCTCTCTCTTCCACTTAATTTCGTCTCTCTCTCCTCAAAACCAGAATTGTTGCTCTTTTTGCACAAAAGCTGGAGGAAGACGAAAATGGAGGTAACTATCTCTCTCTCTCAGTTTCTTTCACTGTACGTTTCCATTTGAGTTTGAATGAAAGTAATCGTTGTGGGTAATTCTAAGTCTCGTGATTTATTGAAGAATTTGGTGGATTAATTGAATGGGTGTTGATTTGTAATTGAGGGGATTTTGGGTTTTGATTTATGGTCGAGTAGGGTGATTTTGGGGTGTAAATTGTTAGCAATATTCGGTTGTTGTGGATTTTGGGTTGCTAATGTGTTTTGATGTTGTTTGGGGTTCTCTGTTTTGGCCGAATGTGATTGGGTCTCTGTTGGGATCGATTTTGATAGGATGTTTGGGTTGTTATGGCAGATTGATGGAATTGGGTTCATTTGTTTTGAATTGTGTTGATGAGTGACCAAACAATTGAAGTGTTTGGTAATGTTTGGTGGCAAATTTTCTGGGTATTGGAATACTGTCGGAATAATTAATAGGTGATTTGCTAAAGTTTGGACTTTCTACATGTGGGTTGGATTGTTGTTGAATTTGTATAGATAATAGATCTAACATTGTATCCACTGTTCGGGGACTAAGGAAATGCATAAGTGAGAAAGGAAATGAAAGTTTTAACCTTTAATTGGTTAGGTGTTGGATTTTCTCTCTTGATTATTTTCGAAGTATCTAATTGGATATTAGTTCACACAGCCATTAAAGTTACTTAATCTTTTGCATATTCAGTTGGTAATGCATAATTAAATGCGTAATGTTGTAATGAATATTTCTCTTGCACATGGACAAAAAGACATTTTACCTGGACAAAGAATACCTGAACATTGAATACGGATGTTTTTACCTGGAACTGGACACTGGACATAAGACATATTTTACCTGGACAAGGGCAAAGGACATTTTTGACTGGACAAAAGGACAATTTTATTGGAAATGGACAGAGGACGTTTTGGTTAATCAAGTAAAGGATTTAATAAGGGACAAATAAATATTATAAGAAGGAATATAGCGTATTCAAACTAGATAATTTTCTTATTGGATATTTGAGGAACTATTAGATCATATGATTAAGTTTGGATTTATTTTGATGATACCAGAAATTTATAAACTCCTATGTGATTTGTTGTATTTGGAATTTGATAAAAAATAAAGAGAAAACCAGGGGCTGTCCAGAAATTTCAGACTTGGATAACTTAGCATTTAATAAAGTTCAAGGACTTTAAATTGGAGAGAGAGGGGAGGAGAGCTATTCGGAAAATAAAATTCTGGACAGTATAGTCCTTTCTTATTTTCTGACAAATTAGAGACGAATTTCTCTAAACATGTTTGTGTGATAAATTGTAGGGTTAAAGTGGAACGGGGACTACTACCAAGCCTGCCAGCATCCAAGTAAGCAAGCATCATAAACTCCCAATAAAAATGATAAGTATGCTTTTATAAATGACTTCTGTTAACAGTTGGGAGATCTCGATCCTTGTCTACATAAAGGCACATGCCAGGTTTTATTTTAATACCTAACTGTTGGTATATGCCATGATTATGATTATAATGCACATGAAGTACCTTAATGTTTGGTATGTGCCATGATTGTGATGATAATGCATATGAATGCCATGATTATGATGGTAATGCACATGAAGGGCGCTTATCCATGAAATGAGGAAATGCACAAGTAAGATATGGTGAAAGAAATATGGGTTACGCGGGTTGAACTACATTTGACATGCTTATTAATTGCGTCTAATCAGGTCAACCCGTTTTGATCTGAACCCTATTACACTAAGCCCTAACGCTTTAATTTCATGTTGTGTTCATGTTTATTTTGGGCTTGCGGATCGTGTTAAATATTGCTAGTCATACTGAACTCCAAAAGGAAAAAGAGAACAAAAGGAAATCACACAGGATGGTGGAGGATTAGCCTCACCCCTCGCCAAAACAACGAAAAGCAATAAGATGCATTCTTATTGTTGTTTGAGAACTATTCAACCCTGCACATATCAGTTATCACTGGTGTATGATATTATTTGCACCTGGCACTACTAATCTAAACCAGCGATAAACCTAGCAGTATATTATTTATTACCTTTCTCCCTACAAATCGTTTTAGAGCTTTTCTAGGAAGGCACAAATTTCATGCAAATGGGAGGATTTATTTTGGCCAAAGCTAGAACTGCAGCAGGAAGTGTCCAAAGCCCCTCCCCACAAATTAATCCAGAAGCCACTGCAGGAACCATCAACTCAGCCTTCTTGGAGTTGATCTTGTGCCACACAAACACAACCAAAGTCCCAAGGCACATATCAATTGCAAAGTATGCCCCAACTAGAAAAGGCACAGCCATGACCATAGGAAGTGGCATAAATTTTCCGACCTTCTTCGGCGACAAATCTCTCACTACGTTGACTCCCACCGCAAAGGCGAAGAAGCCATAACAAAGTTGCAGGCAGTGGTGAGGCAGAGCAGAGAAGCCTTGAACACCTAGAATTGCCATGTTTCTGTAGATCAATGCATAAGGAGCTTTGAACTCTCCATTAGGGTTTCCCACATCAAATGCCTTGTAGAAAAGGAAGAAGCTAAGAGGAGCTGTTAGACAGCCTAAAGCCGTGCCAATGGCTTGGTTCACGAACATTGCTCTAGGGGAAGTGAAAGTCAGATGGGCTGTTTTGAAATCCTGCATCAGAATGCAAGCCACAGAAACAACAGATTTGATGAGACCACACCCAACCAGACCCGCCACCAGACCGTCTTCTTTTCCGCTCAACGCAGCCAAGACGAAGAGGGCTACTTTTCCATAATTATAGGCCATGTTTATATCCGTGAGACCTGCGCCATAGGCATTGCAGAATGCTAGAGATGGAGCAAGAAAATAGGCTACCACGACATAGTACCATTTCAGTTGAGGGAACATGAATGGGATCACGATTATGGACAAGATGGCGAAGACGACGTATCCAACGGTTGCAACCCACATGGGAATGTTTTCTCTCAGGAAAATTTCATTCTGTTTCAAAGCTTCTATGGGTTTCTCTTCACCATCCTCACCTGCGGGGGAGAAGAAGATCAAATGTTAGAGGTATGAACCCGTAAATTACTTTGTCGTGGTTTCAAAGCTTCCATGGGTTTCTCTTCGCCATACTCATCTTCTTCACCTATGTTTATTGGTTAATTTTGATGGATTTTGTGAGATGCCAACCAAATTTACCAAGTTAATTTGTAAAATGTTTTTACTTAAATAGGAAGTTAATATCATAGTAAATCACCAGTCATCTCAAAACCTTAAATTAATAAAAAAAAAGAAAAATAAAAAATAAAAAAATTGTTTCAAAAGCTTAAATTGATAGAAAAGTACAAATATAATTATTTTGTTAATACTTTAACATCTAGCCAAGTGGAAACCTACTAAAATTGTACGGAAAAGGAGAATTCGAGGCTATTGTAGGTATATATTACCCTTGTTGAGGCCCTTGTTCTTCAGTCTGCTTCGGATGTTAATGACTGTGCATGCCAATATCTTGATGAAATTGTAAATCCCATCACCTAGGATCAAAGCAACGGAGATGAAAACCTGCCCAAGAAATAATGGTGTAAATGGGCGATCATGGGTAGCAAAGGAAGTAAATATGAATTTGGAAGAGAGAGGGATTGGGATCTACAGTAATTTGGGTACGAATTGTTAATAATTAGGATATATAACTCATATGGGATCCACTTATTCAAATGAATTATGAGATGTCCATCAACCTATTTGGGTAGGTAAGTTTCATATGGGCTCTTTCATATTTGTTGGTTAAATTATTAGCAATTTAAACAACAAAATTACTGAAAATCTTAGTATAAGAAAAAGACCTTGTAACCATATAGGCTCTTCATGTCACTCTCTTGCAAGCTCTCAAGAAACCAATCTCCTTTAAGCCGATCTATAAGCGGCCACATTATTCCATATGAGAGCACAGCACCAAGAAGCAAAGATAGGTTCACAAGGTGGGAGCAAATCATCCCGGCCCCAACAAATGTCATGCTAAAGTCGAAGTAGAATCTGCAAAATTTGATAGTCATTTAATTAATACTCTAATACTTTTCATCGAATTTTCACGCTCTTTAATACGAGATTTTGGGTTTTGGGGTTAAATTATCGATCAACAAGTAAAGGCCAGCACTGTAAAATATTTAATTGAAATATAAAATAAACTGTGGAGGCAGATTGAGACAGAGACATTTGCTCTTAAGACTATATACTTTTAACAATTAAGATTGCTAACACGTTGAGCTCAATGAAGCAAAGAAGAGAGAAAATACATACGTTTGCTTCCATGCTTTCAATCCAAACGTTGGGAACTGTGCGAACCCACCACACTCCTCTTTGCCACTGAAAAACCACTTGAAGAAACCCCACAAGAAGCTTACTGAAAAGTATTTCATGAACCCCCCAACTTGCTTCCTGCATAATATTTTTTTCTTTTTGAGGTTTGATTCTTTATAGGATTTTAGTTTCATTAAAAAGGTGAGAGATACTGAAAAAGAGGTTTACTTGGCCATCTTATCCCCCTGGGTATGAAAGCCATTGATGAGAACTGCAGTTGCCAGGCCACTTGGATATGTTAATTGGAGGTCTACTATCATTATCTGCAGAACAATGGGAATGACATAAGCATAAAAGGGAAAATGAGATCTTCATATTGGGCCAGAAAAGCACAAAAATATCACGGTGGGGTGTGAATCCTTTAAATCTGCAATGATGGTTTGATAAGAAGAAAGAAATGCCCACTTTTCAATGATAACCTTGCCGAATTTTTCTGGCAATTGTTTTTTTTTTTAACATAAAACTGATCATGGTTTGCTATCTTTAGTGATTTCAACACAAGTCCAGTTCCAAAAATTACCACTAATTAAGAAGAAAGAAAATTGTTAAAGACTAATAAAGACCTTATTTTAAGTGTTTATAACTCTTAGAATATTAATTAAATTAAGAATAATGTTATTTAGTACCCTACTATACAATTTCCATATAAATAAGATGATGTGACAATCAAAATCAGACTTTGATTTTTTTTTTTTTTTTTAATAAGTGCTAGTCAATGGCTAATTTTCATTGCCGCATCATCAAGTTGTATAACAGTCGTATAAAAATATACTACTAAGCATTACTCTTAAATTAACCTTAAACTTTTAGAATAAATAGTTATTTAACATGATATTGAATCATAGGTTGAATTTAAATTTGACTTCAGGATTTACTTTTATTTCGGTTAAATATTCAAGGGTTGGACCTTAATTATTGAGGAAAAGTTCGAATCTACGTAGAGGTTTAAAATATTAATTAAATAATCAAATTAATATTTTGATTTTCTTAAACTTTAGAATATATGATGATTTAACAAGTTATAGGCAGCTTTTAACCTAATCTGTTGGGGAAAAAGTAGTTGCGCGCACTTTGCAAATTTTCAAGAAAGAAGATGAAAGAGACTAGATGTACGTACCTTCCTCAAAGGAACCAAGGCAAAAAGACCAACAAAGCAGACTAGATAAAGGTAGCCAGTCATCCAACCAAATCCAGGCTCCTTGACACTCCTTAGGGTGTTCCCCTCATTGTTGACCCCTGACAACTCATATGTCCTCTTGTTTAATCCCAAGAGATAAGAAGCAAATCCACCTGCAGCCCAAAAGAGAAAAAGACATGTCAAGAGTATATTTAAAAAATATGGAAAAAGTGGGATAAAGATGGTAACTATTTAGATTGCTAGTAATTCGAACCGTCGATGTAAGTTTGTTAGAGTTAATATGGGATCATGTAAGTTAATAGGAATCTCTCACCAGCAATCAGAACAGGAAATTGCTAGGAATTCGAATACGAAAAAGAAAAACGAGAAATTAAAATGAAAAGTTTGAAAAATTAAAGCCTCAAACCTCCAACAGCAATGCTATAGCATGCAACTGCACAAGTTTGTATCATGGTGTTCTCTTGCCGAGTGAAGGGCTTTGATACAATCCCAGCTCTATGGAGCAGTTTTATCCATGTCCGGACGAACACGAAAGCCAGAAGGGCAGCAGAGACATTTAGATTAGGAACTATCCCTGTTGTGAGGTTGAGCTTCATGGCTATGATGCTGTACATGGTTCCAATAATAATGCTCACTACTATTCCCCTTACTGTTATCTGTTGTGTCCATGGCTGGAATCTCTTCGGCCCCTCGGATTCATGATCAGCAGGTAGTCCTTCTAACTCTTCCCTCTCAATCTCTTTCTTTTCTTTGGCTTCTTCTATGTTCATTTCTCCTAAAGAATTAAACCCTCTGCCCCACTGAAAAAACTTTCTTTTGTTAGAACAAAAGTCAACTAGTTTCATGCACATATAGACTCGTACAATGAGACTTATAAGAATGACAGATTTATAAGAAGAACTGGAGTTTCCATGCACAGACTCACCAGAACTGTATATGCATGAACCAGCACAAGTTGTCAATTGATTCTCTGTCTTCTTCTTCTTTTAACCAATAATTAGACACCTTTCTCACTGCTTGCAACGACCCTTACAGGTGAAAATATCTCAGGTTAGGTACAATCTATATTTTATTTGATAAAAGATCAAGAAAGATCAGTGAAAAATTATAAAGGAAAGAAGAACTTGGCATGAGTGTTTGAGATATGGATCACAATATTTATAACAAAATTAGCATGTGAGCTGCTTGGTTTTGCTGCAGTGGCAAGTCTGACCTCATCATTGGCCCTCTTTATTTCTCCACCACGAGGTGGTTATGATAACGTTTTTGGTAGGAGAGATTCTTTATGTGGGAGTGGATTTAACTCTAGCCATTGGGACTCTGTAAGCTGCAGATGTGTGGGTCAATCACCCAATAGTGCAGTGTGCAGAAGATGACAGGTGCAGAAAAGAACATTGATGGTTCTCTTGTAAAATGGTGGTCATGAAAAGAGCTCAAGGAGATTCTCTCCACACTACCAGTTGCTTTGCTATAATTTGTCATTCATAGTACCTCAAAATCACTGTTTAAAACAGCACCTAATGGCTAATATGCTTCTCTTTTCTCATTCAGTTCCACTGTGAAATAAACTTTTACACACCGACAAAAAAACAAAAATAAAATAAAATAGATGTTTGTCCTGCAGGAGACATGTGCAAACATCCTTCCCATAAGACTACCATAAAGAATGTCTGTATTTTGAACTAAAAATCCAAGGTGCTCATCACATCTCAATTTTAGGAAAATGTTTGTATTTGAACAAAAAGTTAGGAAAACATTTGTATTTGAACAAAAAGTCTGAAGTGCTCATCACATCTCAATTTTAGGAAAATATAATTGAGAAAAGGTGGGTGTTGGAGGATACTATTTTTATTACTATCCCTTATATTTGACAAATAAATTTAATTTTTTAATAGTTGATCGCCTAATAAGTACAACATGGATTATCATATCAATTTATAAAAAACTTGTAGTTAACAATATTCTCCCAAATTGATTAATTGCCATAAGTAGTGGACCTTCAATTGATTATTTATTGGAAAAATGTTTGGGTGCTACAACTTTTACAACAATCCATTATAAACTAATTTAACACTTCATGTAGCACCATAAAATTGTAGAGTAGTTGACATAGTGTGTCTTGGGAAACTACAACCCCTTACAAATTGACGTGACAATTTGCGTGGCACTATCATATGCCAACTACAATTAAATTTAATTGTTTAATTAGTAGCTAAAGTAATAAGTTATACATGAACTTACAAACTAAAATAACAATCCACATGGTACTTATAGTAAATGTCACATGAATTGTCACATCAGTCTATAAGATACTTATAGTAAAAATGATGGCATATCTATCAACACTCAATGATCGCTACAAAGAATACACCATCTTTTTTTTTCTAATTGAATGAGGGAAAATGATTACATAGGAGGATCTTTCCCATTTCTGATCTGAATGGAAGAGAAAATAGGAGATCCTGTAGGAATACTTCCAAAAACAAGACGGGAAGCGGCTTATTTGGTTAAAGCATATGCACGAAAATTGGCACATTGAAACACTTTCAAAGCATTCAAACTTTAAAATGAAGCTAAAGCTAAATTAACATCAGCAATACAATTAACAAAAGTTTAAGAATAAAATAGAAAGCCAGCACCACTAAAAGAGCATCTCCTTTGGGGAAAGAAGCTGCCAAGGACAAAGGTAGACTTGCTTGGCTAACGATTTGTCTCTGTCCCCTGAGCATAGAAGAAATACTTAAGCTATCATTGAGCTCGGCTAATGCATGCTTCTAGAAAAGAAGATATTTAGTTATGGACTTTTTGAACTTTGATCTTAAAATAAAAGTCCCTTTACGTGTTTTGAATATCATTAGACAAACATCTAATTTTCACATTACGTATATTTACCCTCAAGCTTTATGCTTAATAGCCACCCAGCTGCTAGGAGAGAAACACAGCAGCCATTGGTTATCAAATCATTGCCTTCATTAATTTATTTGCTTGATTCATAGGTGCTTCAAATGAATCATTCACATTTCTTTTATTTAACCAAAACTAAAGGAAAATCATATATATATATATATATATATATAAATAAGTGACAGTTATCGTGGTATTGATAACAACATAAATATATGTATTGTCATATCAAGTTGCGCATCTTTAACAGCACTTAATAAAATAACATCTACTTTTTGTTTTTCTCTTTCTCCCCTAAGCATAGAAGAAATATATTCAACCCATCGTCATTGAACTCGATTAATTAATGATTATAGAACCCTAAATTATTTTATAGACTTTTTCATCTCAATAAATGTCCCTGCACGTGTTCATACTACGTGTAATTACACGCCGAGTTTTACGACTTGAAGCCATGATATATCAACGGGAAATCGTTTTCAGAGAAAGGAAGGAAAACGGATTTGGGTGCTGTGTGGGTGAGATCGTTGGATGCCGACTTGTCAGAAAAGCAATGGCCTTCCGTTGGGCATATCCACGGACCACGGCCATAATTATGGCAAAATGGAACCTTCAGTGCACTATGTATGATTTTGACACCATTTTTATCGTCACTGATTTAATAAGAAGGTGGCCAATTTGTGCATGCCTTAGTCAAGTTGGAGTTTTGGATTGAAAGAAAGTGTACATTGCATCTTCCCAATCCCAATCCATCCAAACTCATAGTGCTAAGTTTCATCCATTTAGACTAAAAAATCTTTCAATTTTATTATATTAATAAACAAAACATACAATTTGAATCCTAATTGGGTACGTCATGATTGATAATGTAGTTGATGGCACATTTGGATCCGGTCAATAGATACTTACAAAATGAGTAAAGATAGTCAAAGATTTATTAGGGGTTGTTGGTGGGAGAACTCTTTAATGTTTATGTTAGCAAAGAAAACTGATGTATCGTTATAAAAAAAGAGGGCTAAGTTTTTTTTTTTTGTAAGAAAGATTGTGTATGAGAATTCCCTGATCTCCTTATGTGCGTATGGTCTTAGTCAAATTCTTTGCCTAAAATCACATAGTAATTGGAATAAAACCATAGAGTGACTATGCTGACACAACTTATCGAGCCACTTGAGTTTTTTATCACATGTTCTCTATTTTGTTCCTTTGTGTTGGTCTTCGTAGTCTCGTAGAGACTTAGGGTTCATACTTTATGACCTTGACTTGAACCCTAGGCTCTTAGGCCTATTTTTCTGACCCGAGTTGTTCGATTGTATATCTAGTCTATCCAAATCTTTTTTTTTTCTTTCTTAAATGATTTTACCAACCTAAAAAATTATTAGATTTTCAAATATTTGTTTAGTTGAGTTAGAAATATGATGGTGAGAAGACAAAGACGCTGGCTGACAAAAAGTAACTCCACCCAATACTTTTGCCAATGCCATTTTCTTGCGCCGATTTTTAGGTCACTATGAGCCACTTGCTCTTTTAGTTGACTTTAGTCTCTTTTTTGTCCATGGAACCTATTACTTTTTGGGATTGCTAAGCGATAGATGGGATGGCAAATCTAACCATTCGATTAGGAGTGGTGATATTATGCATGCCAGAATGAGTGTACAGTGCCTTACGTTGATGTTTTTTATTACTGTTCACACCAACGTGAGGCACTATGCACTTGTATTAGCGTGCGTAATATCATCACTCTTGGTATTGACTCTTATAATAAAGAGATGAAAATAATATTTTTAGTATTATTTTAAAATAACTTACCAGCTGTATAAATCAATAAATTGTCATTCTACTTAACAAAAATATAAATTTTACTCCTACCCAATTTGTAAAAAACCCTAATATCGATATAAAATTAAAAAAAAAAAAAAGTCAAATACAATTTTGATAATTGATTGTCAGATTTTAATTTCATTATTGAGTTGTTGATTGGGTCGCTTATATTTAGATAATATTTTGATTCTACGTACTCCTATTTTGTCTTATCGTCATTGTACAGGCACCTATTATTGATGTATTATTATGGATGTTTCCTTACATTGTTCATACGTCTTGATCATAATTAATGACCTTACTATAAGACAATATATATATAAGACAAAAAAAAAAATATATATATATATATATATATAAAAAAAAAGAAAACACGTTAATCACGTCCGGAATAATTGTTTACACTGATAAATAAGATTATCAGGATCGTATGAAAATTGCGATTTTAAAAATTGCGATTTCAATAAGTGTGATTTTAAAAATTGCGTTTTTAAAAATTGTGTTTTTAAAATCGCTACTTTTTAAAATCGCACAGACGTTTGGTAAAACATACTAAAAAGTACTTTTTTTATCAATTGAGTGTTTGGATAACATTAGCATATAATTGCGGTTTCATGACCAAATTACCAATAAGGATGAACAAGACAGAGAGGATGAAGAAAAAAATAAAAAGAGAAAATAAGGGTTTTAATATATTTTAGGTGGGTATTCTTGGTATTTTTTTCATTCCCGTTCTAAAAAAGGTAACTATTGCGCCAAATATCTTTTTAATAGAAATCGTGATTTTGTTTTAAATTCGCACTTTTTCAAATAAGTACCCTCTAATCAGCTTATGGAAATCGCAGATTTTTTTGCGATTTTAAAATTTGCGTTTTTAAAATCGCAATTCCAAACACCCTAAAATTACGATTTGGTTTAAAATCGCAGATTATTTTTTTAAAAACGCACTCCCAAACGCACCCTTAGAAACATATCGATACTTTAAAAAAAAGAGCTGCCTTGCACTGAAGTAATCAATCAAAGGTTGAGGAAGCGACTGGAGATTTGACGGCACTTTGTTGGTGCATAAGAAGGAAGAATGGACAATAAAAGAGGAATACGTATAAATGCTTCAAAGTGCTTGAAATTTCACTGATTTTCCAGCTGAAAATATTCGCCACCGCTAAAATTAATCCTTTATGTCAATTTCAAATCCAAGTTACAAATCAAATCCGCTGCAGATAACGTTAAGATTCAATGGTTTTTACTGTTATTAAAGTATTATAATGATTTACCTTTCAAAAAAAAAAAAAAGTATTATAATGATTTACTTCACCTTATAAGTCCAAAAAGTTTTTAAGATAAATCAATTTAACATACATGTTATCAAAGCATAACTTTTGATTTCTACAATTTACTCACATTTTATTTAAATATTTTACTTATGAATTTCAATTTTTAAGAGAGAATTTGAGCCGAGAGAATATTAAAATATTAATTAATTTTTTTTTAATTAATTTAAACTTTAAAAATAAATAATAATTTACTCGTGAGTTCAAATCTTGAGTAACTTTTAAAATAAAAAAGAAAAGTAACAGAAATCATACATGGAAAAGGACTTTGAATTTAAGAGAGAAAGAGAAACAAGAATATTGAACTCATGGGTACTTCCTGTTAAACTACCATTTATCTCAAAAGCTTAAGTTGATAGGAAGAGGTAAATTTTAATCACTTAATCATTAGTTTAACACTCATTTCAAAAACACACATATATGAAAACCCCAAGTTTCTCTTTTTCTTCTTCTTCTTACCCCCATTGAGCACATGAAGATTGTGTCCAGAAAAGTTAAGGCTTGCAAATTCCACCATTCCTTCTAAATCACCTAAAGCCACTCCTCTCCTCGTTGTGGATCTAGCTTCTAAGGGTCACCGGGAGGTTGAGCACATAAAGATTTAGTCCAACCCGACCGAGTCAGACCTATTTTTGTGAATGTGTCCCTTGGAAATCAATACCCAAAAAAAGTTTACACGCACGCCTCTTTTAGCAATTATTTTAAAAAATTAAAGTAATACTACTCTTTACACTAATTTATCACACTTATTTCACACGTACTAATGTAACATGTTTTTAAGTGACTTTTTTTTTTAGTAACCGGCATAAAAAGTCATTTAAAATACGTCACATCAATTAATATAAAATGAAAGTGATAAATTAATGTAAATTCAAAAGTTAATACCTTTCCTATGAGCCTGATAGATAATTTATCCAAAATTTGATGTCTAGGGCTTGAGTGGGGTTATTGAACCTGCTTTTGAAGTCCAAGCCGGCCTATTATAGACAAGGTCACAAGGCCCCAGGAAGAGAAAAGAATTATGATTTATGGGTTTTAATTGATTGGACCATAAATTTTGATCAGTTTATACAGTCCACAAAAGACACTTGAGATGAGAGGCTCATCCAAATACCCACCTCGAAAATTGGGTTACACACTGCCCATATTGCCCTTTGATGAGCGCGGTCCAATCCAATCATGGAACCAAAACCAGCCCATCTCTTTGGTTCCGCCCAATTTCGTCACATTTAAGCCAGTCGTTGAATTCTGTTCTACTCACAACTCACAAGCATTGAATAGTCGGTGATGTTGTTAAAATATTAATTCAAAAGATTAAGTTTACAGGAAAACCTTTTAGCAGAACCATCTTGATAACACTTCTTTTACAACTTTTAATTAATAACTGACATATAAGCAAAAACATAAAAAGTGTATAAAAAAAAGTTTGACTAAGATACACTAGATTTTAAGGTGATAAATTTTTTAAAGGGTTAACCTTCCACCTCTAGGTTTTAGTTTTGAATCCAAAAATAAGTTTTGAGGCATTAGAAACGGGTTTTAAGGCATTAGAAACGGGTTTTGAGACGGGTCACAGCTGGCAAAATTTGAGGTATTTACTGCCGACCAGACCCGTGGGTCCGGTGAGACCCACGGCGTGTGTCCGTGGGTTTAGCCAGCTATGGGTTTTTTTTTTTCTCTGATTTGGTGTGATTGTTTTCACTTTTATTTTTTGCATTTTTCTTAAATTGATGATGTGTCACATAATAATTGAAGGCTGCAAAAAGGAAAGTTATCAAGATAGACCTGATAGTAAGAACTCTCTAAGTTTATTTATTTATTGTTGATTTAAGGTTTTTTTTGGGTATTTTGAACTTAATTTTAATTAAATATTTCATGTTTGATCAATTAATTTAAATGATTTAAGTTGATAATTTCTTACCCAGTTGGAGACAACCCATAGATTGCATGATCTTCGATCTGCTTTTGTTTGTTTTCGAGTTTTCTTCCAACGAACCAATCAAGACAAGTACGGCCTACATTGTTTGCCACTCAAGTTGCCAAAAATCATCTCATATTTGCCTTTGAAAAAACAAAACAAATTGATGCAAATAAACTCCCACTTGAACATAAGATAGAAAAAACAAAAAGGGTTGGGTTCATGTACCTCCCAACCATCCAACAAACAGTCAGCTACTTCGTCTCACCCATCCCACCCTTCCGTAATCCAGCAGTACAGCTTCTTCGAGGCTGGACGGCATAAAAATATCTCAAAAATCCCCAAAAATCCTTAGCTAATCTACTATATATATATTAACATTTACTTACACATTTGTTATATTTTTTTTTATCATATTTTAAAAACAATAATTAAGATTTAAAAACTGAAACTTCGAAGAAGTACCGTGGGCCGTGGCTCCCGCGGCAAACCCAAAGACTCGTCGAAATTTCTGTCATGTCGCCCACGTCAGCATCACAAACCGTGTGCTCCCCCACCCCCCGATTCTAACTCAAATACAAAAGCTACCGCCTCTCTCTTTCTATATATATATATATAACGCCATTGATGAACCCTCATTTTCATCGAGAAGATGTGTAGGTCGACTGATTATCACGGATTTCAATCCAACGGCAGAGAACGCCGCCTGAGTATCCGAGCCTTCTTCGTTCGCTTCTCGGGTCTGGACACGGCACGGAAGCCCTTACCCGACTCGGCAACTCTCCTCTACCTCCCTCGCATCAACGAGCAGGCGCTCGACGTGAACGGGGCGAGCGTCCGACCAGACTCGCCCGCTTTCGTGACCCTGCATCGGGTCGTGAAGGCTCGGGCGAAGGAGGGGGAGGCGGTGTTCGGGAGCAGAGAGCCGGTTCGGGCGGGCGAGGGGGTACGGTTCGAGGTGTACCTGAGGGAGGAGAGGGTCGTAAAGGGGATTTTTCGAAAGGACGAGGGACAGAAGTGGAAATTGGAGTGCAAGTGCGCGGTGGAGAGCGAGAGTGGGAGTGAGGCTGACGTGGCGGAGGTCTACGTGGCTGTTGAGGGACACGTGGCGATGAGTGAGAGGGTGGATATGTTGGTGAGGAGGAGAAAGATGGAGAATAGGAGGAGGGGGTGTGGAAGGTTGGAGGAGATTCCCGAAGCGAGAGAGGAGGGGAGTGAATCGGACGAGTACTGCTGCTGTTGTGGTGGGGAGGGGGCGGAGGATGGGGAGAGCGGATCGGACGGTGGAGATTTGCAGGACGAGATGGACATGGAGGGAGTGAGGTGGGCCGTTGACTTGGGGATTTGGGTCATGTGTTTGGGGGTGGGCTTGTTGGTTTCTAAGGCTTCTCTTAAGAGATTGAAAGGCAGGAAAATATTATGAGGGATTTTTATTTTTATTTTTATTATTATTTGTGTTTTTTAAAATTCTTTCTACTCGGAATTGTAAAGAATCAATGAGTTTTTATTTATTTATTTATTTATATTGGAAGGCCAATTTTGAAATGCTTAATCAAGCAACAATTTTAACATGATTGATTTGTTGTTTGTTATTTGCTGATTGACAAAAGGAAAAGTATAAATTCAATTTAGGCTCCTATCTCAATCATGTCAAAGTTGATTATTGAATTACAATAATGCTACTTATTCTTTTTTCCTATATGTGATAAGAGCCAAAGAGAAATTACAGGATCCTTCCATGTTCCCATGAGAGAAGGATCCCCAGTCCCGACAAGAAAAGGGTAGAATTGTATAAAAAATAAAAAAAATTAAAAAAAAATGACAATTCTACCCTTATTTTAATATAAGGGACTGGTTTAATTTTATTTTTTTTTTCTTACATGTTCATCAATATTCAATAGGGAGAAAAAATTTGAAGCAATGATCTTCGCTTCATGAAACGTAATCTTCAGCCGATTAAGTTACCTCTTGGGAATGAACTGGTTCCAATTTTATTCATGAGTTGATGACATATTTCTCAAAAATTTAAAATAATAAATCTCATGAGATTGTAACACATAATTTGAAAATAAACTTTTAGGGCTCGTTTGGGAGTGTGATTTTAAAAATTGTGTTTTTGAAATAGCTTTTTTTTTTTCTTCTTTTCTTTTTTTAAATCGCACATGTGTTTGGTAAAATATGTTAAAAAGTATTTTTTTTATCAATTGAGTGTTTGGATAACATTAGCATATAATTACAGTTTCATGGCTAAATAGGTAACTATTGCCCCAAATATTTTTTTAAACGAAATCATGACTTTAGTTTAAATTCGCATTTTTTTTAAATAAACACTCTGGTCAACTTATAAAAATTGTAAATTTTTTCTTGATTTTAAAATATACTTTTTTAAAAACACAATTCTAAACACTCTAAAATTATAATTTAATTTAAAAATATAAATTATTTCTTTAAAAACGCACTTACAAGCATACCCTTAAAATATGTATCACTTCCAGTTTAACAAAAATTCATACTCAAAGCTTGCAGCTATCCTTTAACTTGTTATTTGGAAAAAGTTGTGAGAGAGACAAATAGACCTGTCAACTCTCTCTTCTTTTTACATGCGCACCCCAATTACAGAAAATTCTCGAAGGCAAAAGAATAGTGATGGTTGTCAATCACGAAGCTATCACTTCAAAGATAAGAAAAGTTTGTGCATTGATCATTTACTGCATCTATCACTTCAACAATAATATCGAGCAATTTTACCTTTGATTTCATCGGCCCTGTTTGCCTTGAGGAATGAAACGGTACTGTTTTAGTTACAGTATTGATACTGTAGATATACTGAAAAACTCCTCTCATATTTTCAAAAAAAAACTGAAAAGCCCCTCACACACCCCAATAAGCTTTATTCCTATCCAACCAAACCATCTGAAAAGCCCATCTCCTATTTTTTTCTTCTTTTTCTTTTTTGTTGAAAGATAAAGAGGAGTTTTGGAACACTGCCGATGTAATACTCCAAAATTTATATCTAGAATAAATATGATCTTAATATTAAGGATAGGGAAGATTTGCAATTTTATTAAGATTTATATGAAATTAGATAAATAAGACTTAATGTGAAAAATGATGGAAAATTGCTAGTTAGAATTTTAGTGTATTTGTTTTGGATTCCGAAAATTCAATGAGTGACCTTAAATAAAACTGTTTTAAGACCTTATAGAATGATGAGAAATGAAGATTTTAAAAGTGGTTTCACGATTTTTGGACACTTGTAGAAAGAGTTATGATTTTTAGAAAATTCAAGTGTCAAAACAAGAATTTCAGTCAAACAGAGGCACAGGATTTCGTGGGACTTTTGAGGTACCAAACACTTATGGGTTACTATGACTTTTGAATATGTTGTGCATCTTTGAATGAGGAAAATTTCAAGCCAAATTTCGTGTTATTTGGAGTTAAATTGAAAAAGTTATGATTTTTCCAAGTTTAATAGGTTAAGCTGTGGAGTAGTTGAAGTACCTACGATTTGAAAAATTAATTGGATGGATTAATGATGTCTGTAAGCCACGATTTTTTGGTATATGTTAGTCAAAAGGTTTAGGTTCATTAATAATTGTATTGTTTTATGATCACGCTCTAATGTAAATGCATTAGGAGTTTGTTTGGCAAGTCATCAAGCTCAAGATGTCACATGGCCTTACATGATAAGTTGCTTGGTTGACACCTAAAGGTACAGGTGTTATATAGCATGTTGCCCTTGTCTTCTCGGTGAACACCTGGGGTTCTAAGGTGTCATCTTCTTAAGACATTCCTGGACACTTGTCTTGTGGTTAGAGGAAATTGAATGTATGTGGGACACTTGGTGGACACTTGTCTTGTGCTTTAGAAGGAATTGGATGCATGTGGAACAAACATGTGGCAAGCTCTCAAGGGAAAATGTCCCACATACAGTGGGTATTTAAGGAGAGCAAATCCTCTCAATTGCTCACAGCTCAAGTGAGCGTGAGATCCGGAAGAAGGAAAAGAAAGGAAAGAGAGGAGAAAAGAAAGAGAGAAGAGAAAAGAGAAGAAAAGATAGGAACAAAAAAAAAAAAAAATGAATGAGAACTCTCCAAGGTAATATTTTCATATCTTTTATGGTATTTTTAGTATGAAGTTAAATTCCTATAATTTAATTAGAGCTTTAAGTGTATGAACACTTGAATTGCTATTTGGAGGGGTTAATTATTTTTTTTAGAGTGTTAATTGACCATAAATTATTATGGGATCTATAGAAGTTGGTGTTTATTGGGTTTAGGTGCTAATATGTCATATAATTACAATAATTGTTGTAAATGTTTCTAAGCTTTTGATATTGGGAGTAAGTTGCTAACTTAAATAGTTAGAAAGAGAGCGATATTATGACTAGATAGACTTCTTAAGCTGTTAATTGTAGTCGGATGATTTTAAAGTAACAGGAATATTTTAACCTCGGTGTTTTAGTCTAAAGCAATTGTTTAGATTAAGGCCTTAGTGGAGTTGATTATTAGAATTCTATGTGAGGCATATAAATCAAGTATGGTAGGGTTGATGTCACTATAATGTTTTTGGCTAAGGATATACGAAGGTGCGATAGAAATTAGAGTTATGATCCTTAGCAACTAAAGTGATGCATAATTAAGACTTGAAAACGAATTGATGACTAAGATACCTTTTACCTCTGTTGTAGGAATTGTGAGTTGGATGCGGATTCAAAATAAGGGCATGCAATGCCAGGTAAGGGACCACAACACCAAAAACCCCAACAAATTTTATTATAAATATTTTAGAAAAATATTGGGGATTTTATAAAGAATCAATTTACATGATTTTTAATTGCACTTCCTTTCATATTTTAATGACGAGTTTTATTTATTTATATGTCATTGTTTAAGAATTTTACGTGATACAGTTACCATATTTCATGATTTTATGCATAACTGCAATTATGAATGAAAAGAGCTTTCAAAGTTCATGGCACAGATGAGTTTACAGATCATATGAAATGTTATATGTGCATTCATGACACAGTATACAGTTACAGATGAGTTTACAAATCATATGAAATGTCATATGTGCATTCATGGCACAATATACAGTTACAGATGAGTTTACAGATCATATGAAATATTATATGTGCATTCATGGTTATAAATGTTTAACCCGAGACACGATTATAGTGACGATCGGTACCGCATAGGGTAGCATGGCAAGCACACCGAAGGACGGTTAGGAGAAGGTGTGTGCTACCGGCCAGGTGGCCTTCACCTAGGGAAGTTCCCAACCTGGTAGGTCTCCCCTGTGACAACATGATGAGCATATAGGTCCTTCGGGACAAGCCAACGTGCGTCGCTCACGGTAAATTTGTGGTGTCGGGTCAAAGGGTAAAACAATTATTTTGAAAGGAAAGTAAAAGGAAATGCTTACTCATTTTGCAACTATCTTGCTTATTTTGTTAATTATGTTATTCTACATAAATTGTTATTGTGCATAATAGAGATTTTGACATAAAAATTTGTATAGCATGTTTTATAGCATTTTGGTGTTATGGCTACTTACTGAGTTGTCAAACTCACCCCTTCTCCCTATACATTTTTTTTTTCAGATTGCTCTATATATATATCGTGATATTGAAGACATGGGTACCAGTGGACCTCTTAGTTGTTAAAGATCCTATCGCTGCTTTATAGACTAGCAGGAGCAGTAGTAGTAGAAGTGTCTGGGACTCCATTCTATAGACTAGACAGCTTGGGTTAAGCATAGACGGTGTAACTTTATTGCTTATGAGATTATTGAATACTAGCATATTATGTGTTTGTGATTTTATAAATTAAAAATTATAGTACTCTGGTGACGTTATGATCTTATATTAGGAGAATTATTTTTATTTTGTTTAAATTTTAATATGTTACAATTGCTCCCAATCGCTCTACCTCTAGAACTTGGGGTGTTACAATCGAAGAAAAAGCTGTAGATACAGTTTTGTTTGTTTGTTTGTTTTTTTTTTCGTTTAAAAAGAAAGAGGAGAGAATGAGGAGTTGTGGGAGAAGTCTACTAGAAGAAGAAGCTGTAGATGCATTTTTATTTTATTTTCTTTTTCTTTTTCGTTGAAAGAGGAGAGAAAGAAGAGTTGTGGGAGAAAGCTACTGGAAGAAGAAGCTGTAGATGCAGTTTTGTTTTTTCTTTTCTTTTTCGTTGAAGGAGGAGAGAAATAGGAGATGTGGGAGAAGCGTTCTAGAAGAAGAAGTTGTAGATGCAGTTTTTTTTTTTTTTTTTTTTGTTGAAAGAGAAAGATGAGTTGTGGGAGAAGCCTACTATAAGAAGAAGCTGTAGATGCAGTTTTGTTTTTTGTTTTTTAATTTTTCGTTGAAAGAGAAGGAGGAGTTAGGGAGGTGGTTTGGTTAGATAGGAATAAATTTCTGCAGCTTATTGGGGTGCGTGAAGGGCTTTTCAGTTTTTTGAAAATAGAAGATGGGCTTTTCAGTACATTTAGAATACTAATACTGTAACTAGAACAATACCATTCAAACTACAATACTGCTCTGTTCCTTAGGCAAACAGGGCCATCCTGTCCATCCTTTCTTATCATCCCTACACGAACATACGCTGGACACAAGACTCTCAATGACAAGACCCACTGGGTTTCATCCATGTCGATCACGAGTCAACCAGACATTTGGCGACCCCAACATGAACATGTAAGTAAATAGTAGAGGAGTTAACAAATCCCAGTACCACACAACAACAAGACAATTAGATCCTCGTCATGCTTTTGGAAGACACCCTTTTGAAAAATAACAGAAAAATTATTTGGGTAGAACTAGAAACTCATATTAGTAAAGCATCCGATAAGCCCAAACCCTTATAGGATTCGGGTTTTTTATTTGTTTATTGGCTATTTGATAACGTAAAGAGGTTATAAATGAGCGTATTTTTCCACTTTTAACTAAATTATGTGATCTAAAGACTAAAATCAGCACTATCAGAAAATTTCAAAGCTTTCAAAAAAATTATGAAAGTGGTGGGTATCGGGTCGGTCAAATGTCAAGGGCCTAAGTGGATTCTATGGGCTAGTGAAGCCCAACACATACACCGAACAATCGTTTATAAATGAGTGTATTTTTTTTATAAAGAGATTATAAATGAGTGTATTTTTTCACTTTTAACTAAATTATGTAATCTAAAATCAGCACTACGAGAAAATTTCAAAGCTTTCAAGAAAACTATCAAAGTGTTGGGTATTGGGCCGGTCAAATGTCAAGGGCCTAAGTGATTCTATGGGCTAGTGGAGCCCAACACATACACTGAAGAATCGTTTAAGACCACCAACGATACTTTTGGGAAAAACCGGGAGTTACCGAGAATTCAAGAAGCCTTTATCACGGTCTCACCACGAATCTCGGAAGTCCAATACCAATAATAGATATGTCTTCTCAACACCAAGCCACGACCATCAGTTGGAGGCTACTTCCCGAAATTCTCGGAAAGCACGGATGCTTGAGAATTGCGGAACCACGACTGGCAGTTAACTGCTACATATTACTCTATAAAGGAACCTCTGTATAGGTAAAAATATGTGAGATTTGTTATTATTATTCTTTGAATCTACTGACTTAGACATCAGAGCTATTTTTCGATGGCACACTAGACAAACTCTTTTGCTTAATTTTTATTCATTTTACAGGATTTTATCTCTCTGGTTTGCGTGATAGACATATATTTTGAAGGAACAAGAAAATGGGACATAAAATGAGAGTTTTTTTTTCAAATTGGTCTATAAAGATAACATGTGTTATTGTTTTTAATAACATATGAGATGCATATGAATTTTTAATAAAATTTATTTCAACTTTTGTTCTTACTATTAAAAAAATATGTGCATTTTATATGCACATATTACTTTTATAAATTATGGGAAAGAAAATCCCCCAACTTTGCAGGAAAAGTTTGTCCACAGAAAATCACCATGCCAATAAATTCGGGTTTCTCCGCCACGGGCAGCAAAATTTGACTTCTACAGCATTGCTGAAACAAGTAAACAGGAAGCTACTAATATTTGACTAGAGGAGGTACTAACAAGAGAAAAAGTATAATGGTGAAGCTCAACTACTTTGATCTCCCGTGAGCTCTGCAGCCTCTGCCCCATCTCTCTCTCTCTGTCTCTCTTTAAGCATTTTGATTACAAATCAATGGAAGTTAAAAAAAAAAAAGAAAAGAAAAAAAAAAAAGAGAGAGAAGAGATTAGCATAACTAATTATATGATAGAATTCACAAAACAGAGTGTAATTTTATGATGAAGTTCTATAAATATTAATTGCTTATTTTAACTCTATGGTTTACATTTTGTCAATCAATATGTAATTTAATAAGGCATGAAGAGTTAAGACAAATAATTAAAAATTCCGTGCAATAACTAATGAATATTAAAAGACCACCATTTCGTGAAAGGGTTGAAATTTTTTTTATTTAATCTACTCTATTATAATGATATGTGTCTTTAAATTATGTGATTGTCAAATTTATTTTAAAACATGTATTAAAGAATTATATGCTTTAAAAATATATGTCAGTTTAATAAAATGAGTTTAACTCAGTTTAGAAAAAAACTTTGTCCATTTAAGAACTTAAAACGAAAATTATATTCCCTACATGTTTATACCTCTTGCCTTTGTGCCAAATGGATGGTATGTAGAGTTAGAAAGAAAGAAATAAATATATGGCGTGTGAATTGCAACCATTTATTAAGTTGGATATAAGTAGAGTAGCCATAAGATTTTATTTTATAAATATAATAATATATATAATGTCATGCGGTGAATATATTATCACATCGTTTAAATTTTTTTAAATAATATGACGATATGTATATTATTAAAAGCAATAAAATAAAATATAAATCGTAAAATAATTATTTTCTATTTCAACTTGAAATGGCGATTACCCTTATTATAGTTTTTTTTTTTAATTTATTAGAACAACCCTTATTATAGTTGGTGTGGATGAATCGTCACTCAAATTTTAATTGAAAAAATCAGTAAGATTTTATGAAAATAATTTAATTAAAAATAATGATTAAGATTTTAAGATTTCTTTTTAGAGAAAAGTTTGAAAAATCGTACATGAGAACGGTCTTACGGTAACATCCCTCGATGATGCTCCGTAGCACTTGCATGCTGGAAGAGCGCGCGGCAAACGGGGGTCCCAGCCGTCGTTATGGACAACGCACCCACGTGTCAACATCACGATGACCCAGCAACTCTCCGACACGTCAGCACCCACACAAACCTCTCTCTCTCTCTCTCTCTGTGTCTCTCGCTTACTATTTCCCATCCCCAGCCAGTAGTCCAATCTCTCTGTATATCGCTTCCCATGGCGGTCAACGGCTCGATGCTTCACCAAACAGATACACCGTGAACGCTGTCACTCACAGCGCAAGCGACAGGATTTCTGAGAGCTGAGAAGAGCGGTTTTTCGATCTAGTTAGGCGGTTTTTCGGGTGGTATTGTACAGAATGGGGCGGACGGGAGGTAATCAGAGGACTTACTCAGCGAATCACAACGACTACAAGATTCTAGAAGTGGTAGGGTATGGAGCGAGCGCTACTGTCTACAGAGCAATCTATCTTCCTTTCAACGACGTCGTGGCCGTCAAGTGCTTGGATCTCGATCGCTGTAATAGCAATCTGGTTAGCTTCTTAGTCCGGTTTGGAATTTTTGTTTAACTGTTTGGTTTGGTTAGTATTTGAGTGAATTTTTTGGATTCGAGATGAGATCTTGTTTAGTTACTGGGATTTGGTTTGGTTTGTGAAGTTGAATTAAGGAGGTGATGTGGATTTGCTTTCTGAGATGGAAATAGTGAGCGATAGAGTTTTGAGGAAATAAGCCTTTTTTCTTCATGGAAATGGTTAAGTTGAATTTAAAGTTTGTTTTTTTGCTCGGAATTCATGGATAGGCTATTTGTTTTAGTGTGTTCAGTTTGGAGGAAAAGTCACCTGGGTTGTTAATATCTTTGAACCTGTTTTCTTGGTTTTGGAAGAAAAAAGCACTATTATACATGTTATTGAGTAAAAAGGTTTACGGAATGGTATGAGGCAGTGAATTTGTCTTGTTGCTTTACAGTATCATGCACGGCGATTGAGCTAGCAAAAGTGACCTTTATCGTTTAATTTTTCCATTGATGTGTGCACTTGAGAAGTTTAGAGATTTATACTATTCTACGTTACTAAGATGCATGCCTGATGTGAAGTAATGCAATAAAGATGAACCATATTTGTGCTAAGTGAACTTTTTTTGGATGTTGAGGTTGGATACTTGTACAAAGGAAAAATGGATACGTGAGGAGAACATTATACTGAGATACCTGTCTATGTATGTGTAGGCGGTGGGCTAAGTTTACGGAAATTTGTGACTGTAGGGTTTGGGTTGTGCTTTCGGCTTGTAGCTTGGGAGTGGTTCGATAAGGCTAAGGTTTTATTGCTGAAATTTACTGGGTATTTTTGCCAATGGGCTTTGGACCTAGTGATACCTCCTCACCCTATAAAACAAGGGGCAGAGGGTGAGTTCATGGGTTCATTCTCATATGGGCTTGTGAGTTGTTTTACCTGTTGAGGAAAAAGAAAAAGATAAAAGATTAAAAAGGCCAAGGTTTGATGGATGAATGCTGCAGAAAATTGAAATTTGCTTGCAGCAAATTCTTGACAGTGCCTATTTGTGTATGATAAAATTGGTTTTGATGATTTATTTGATGACTAAAGGCTAGGAAAAACATAGGCTTTTAGGGTTTCAAAAGTTTCATGGGGTTTCATCTCCTCTAGAGTGATTTTTCCACTAATGCATAAGGCTGCATGGCACCTGCTGAATCATAAATATTTGTAGCTAGGCAGTTCATGCACAAAGATTGGTGGTTATTGAAGCTAGGCAGCACCTGAACAGTTCATTAGACTGGGTAGTCAAAAATGAAAAGACAAATTGCTAACATGAAAGAGCCCCTTGTGTAAATGTTGGGGGTAAGGGAAGAAACTTGTGTTTGTTCGGGGCTGTGTAAACAGTAGCGGAATTAGTACCGATGTAGACAAGAAAGAAAGACATGTAGAAGAAAGAGGTGAAAGCTATCACAAGAACTCCAAAAAAAGCTCTCAAAATATTGCAAATATTTCGTTGATTTAATCCTCATAAGCTCCAGTAGCCCACATACATACAAATAAATTCTTGAACCTGAACTTTTCGTATCTTCTTATTGTTCTTTCTATTATTTCTAATCTTACTTGGTTGCCTCTTCACTTGACTTTAAAGAGTGTAATCTGTCGAAAATTAGTTGGTTCTGTTTCAGGTCAACTATATATTGTTCTAAATGGTGGATTACTTCTTGATGATTGTGTTGTTTTGCAGGATGACATACGTAGGGAGGCTCAAACAATGAGTTTGATAGATCATCCTAATGTTGTTAGGGCATATTGTTCATTTGTTGTTGAACGGAACCTTTGGGTGGTCATGCCATTCATGGCAGAAGGTTCTTGTTTGCACCTAATGAAGATAGCATATCCAGATGGATTTGAAGAAGCTGCTATTGGTTCTGTACTAAAAGAAACTTTGAAGGCTTTGGAGTACCTTCATCGACAAGGACACATTCATAGGGATATCAAGGTCAGTTGATTGTGAAACTTCAACATTAATTCACTATATGTTTTATTTTTGTTCTTCTACTTTTCAAGATATGCTGGGAGGGTTTCAAGTGAGTTTTGTTTTGATACTGTTGTTACAGGCTGGAAATATACTACTCGACGCTAATGGGGTGGTAAAGGTCGCCGATTTTGGTGTTTCTGCTTGCATGTTTGACGCAGGTGATAGACAACGTTCAAGAAATACTTTTGTAGGGACTCCATGCTGGTAAGACATATTGTCAATGGATTTCAATTTTTTTATCCATGTGTTTGAGATTTCATCTTATCTTTTGCTTTCCAGGATGGCTCCAGAGGTATTGCAGCCAGGAAATGGATACAATTTTAAGTGAGTTTTATTCCGCGTTGTAACTTTGAATAAATAGTGGGTGCCTTGAGGGGTGGGAATTGGGGCTTGAACATGTAGGGTGTCACTGTTGTTGGTTACAACCGCATAAATTCAACTTGATCTGAGCACCTCAACATACAACTATAGTATTTCTGTGCTTTGATGATTTTGCCATTATGTAATATGTTTAGTGATAGCTATTTATCTGTTCAACAGTTCCTAGGGTAATCTGGGCATAGTCTATTCTAGGTCAATTGAAGTTATGCATGGATTGGGTTGTGTCCATATTTACATGTCATTTCTTCGTGTACGGTGTATGTTTGTGGACCCCATAAGAGATGGTTCTTTAGACTTAGTAACTCTGGGATGATTGTGGAATTTTTTGAATGTCACCGTTATTACCTTTTTTTTTTTTTTTTGTGGATCTTTTTATCCAGCAGAAAGATCACTTTCTTCTGAGTGTTGTGGGATGTCTTATTTGTATTAAAAGCTAGTGATTTGTTGAGTAAACTATAAGTACTTTGATTGAAAAAAAAAGAGGCTTAATACTTGGTTTTCTGTCGGATTAATCTTCTATAGGGCTGATATTTGGTCATTTGGCATAACGGCATTGGAGTTGGCTCACGGTCATGCACCATTTTCAAAATATCCTCCCATGAAGGTATATATGTCTTGACAGTATAACAAGATTGTATAAGCATCAGCTTTAGAATGTTTTAATTAAACATCAGAAATATTCCTGACCTTTTTTTTTTTTTTTTTTCGTCTCATAGGTTCTCCTGATGACCATCCAGAATGCTCCTCCTGGACTTGATTATGATCGTGATAAAAAGTTCTCTAAGGTATTGATGTTCTTTCTGGCTAGAGTAGAAAACAACATAAATATGTGCTTTGCTCTTCTCTACTTGCAGTCTTTCAATGTCTTTCTCTTATAGAATAATATTCTAATTGGAGGATTTCCAGTTGTGATCAGTCTTTTAAAGAAATGGTTGCAATGTGCCTGGTGAAAGATCAAGCAAAGAGGCCAACAGCAGAGAAATTGTTGAAACACTCCTTTTTCAAGCAGGCAAAGCCTCCAGAGCTTTCTGTGAAGAAATTATTCACTGACTTGCCACCCCTCTGGGATCGTGTAAAAGCCCTCCAGGTCTGCCATTATAATACTGCAGTGATGCAGCTTCACGCTTTCACCTGTCCATGTACACTTGTCTGATGACTTGTTAAAATTTTGCAGCATAAAGATGCAGCACAGTTAGCTCTGAAGAAAATGCCTTCAGCAGAACAAGAGGCTCTATCACAGGTGATAAATGTTAACCATTAATATCAACCCAAAGTTGATTTATCTGTGGTCATGGTGCATCTGGTGAAATTTGTTTTATTTTGGATTTGTACTTTGTATTTCTTCAGTAATCTTGTTCTTTTTTTGTTTTGTTTTGAGTTGTAGGTTACTTAAAACTCTTAATGAAGCTGATAGGTTAGAGTAAGTATTAGATGTTCTACAATGAGCAAACTTTATTTTTCCTCAATTTCTTGATTTCTGGTTACGTTTCGAGGCTTCTCAGAATATGTTTTGCTTCTTATCTTATCTTTCATAATCTCTCCATTTGTGAAAACCTCAATCAAGATGATCCAATAACTATCAGTGACAACTGCCCCATATTTGAAGAAATATTGAAGCTCTTTAAAACCATTGTAAAACATAAAACCACAATCGGGTTACCTATTCTGGGGTTGATACTATTCTTTATTCTGAAGTTGACCCAGACATATTTTTCTTCGATTGATATTAGATTAATCCATAGAAATCTATATTTTTGGGGGTAAGTGATTGAAATCTATATTTGCTTTGTTTGTCTTGGTGGAGTTTGTCATTCAAATACTAGTGACTAATATGTGCTATGTCGTATGTGTTTCCTCCCTCAAACTAGAATTAATTTAAATTAAAAATTGGGTAGACATTACTTTTCAAAACAGAGCATGTAACGACTCATGGAAAGTGCTAGCTACAACTATTATGTCACTCCAAAAGGATTAGTCAAACTGTAATTGGAGTTCACTAGAATCACTTATAAAGCCCAGTTTTACCTAATAAGAAACCAATATAGAACTTAGTACCCATAAGTACCTTTATAATATTCCCAACATGGGATTAACTTTCTAGGATATCGCAGTCTCTCCTACTCAAATTCATTACATCCTTGTTAGGGTCCATGTCATGCAATGCTTTAACACTACATTGTGTTGCTAAATTGCTCTGATACCATTTGTAACGATCCAGAAAAAAGGCTAGCCACGTATGTGTTGACACTCCAAAAGGATTAGTCAAATTACAATTGGAGTTCCATAAAATCACTTATAAAGCTCAGTCTTACCTAGTAAAGAACCAATGTGAGACTTCACAACTATAAGCACCTTTATAATCTATCCACACAATGTGGGAAATTCTTCTTCCCATTGTGGGACTAACTTTTTAGGGTGTCACATAATAAAATTGTTAACATCTTACATTTAGTGGTCAGAGATATGCATGTCTACATCAATAATTTATGGTTGGTGTTTATGCTTGTCTTGCCCCCATCAGAGTGAGTACCAACGAGGAGTTAGTGCCTGGAACTTTGATATTGAGGATTTAAAAGCGCAAGCATCACTGGTAAGCACAACTTTTTAATTATTATCAATTACCATGATATTTCAGATTGAGATTGTAGATATTGTTTGTTTGAGTTCTGTTAGTTAATATGAAGTAATTTTATTTTATTTTATTCTTCATTTTTGGCTAGGTTCGAGATGATGATGATATGTCAGAGATGAGGGAAGAAGATGAAAGCATGAAATATTTTGCCGCTGAGAAGGTATTAATTTTAAAATCACATCAGACATTTCTTTTTCTTCTTCAAGAGTAGTTCATGTGTATTAGATTTTTCTTCTACTTCTGGAGAAATGTATATCATTCTGATATTTCCTTTGAAAATTTTGATCTTAGGCAAGTGAACTTTATTTCTTGTCTTTCATTGGCAGGATTCAACTGATTGCCTATCTCATTTGGGGAAATTGAATTTAAACAATGAATTGATGCAGCCGGAGTGCAGAGGACGAACTAGTGTTGAAGAATTAACACAGGTTGACTGCTTGAATAGAAAGGAACAGATTGTGGATGGTGATTCACTGGAATATGGATGCCCAGAGAAAGTTGTTTGGAAGAAGAACGGTTCAAGCGTTGAGGCATCATCATCCACATCAGATAAGGACATGGTACAGGCCAAGACTAAAACCCAAACGGGGAAAAGTCGTCAAACTCAGAGTGGCCCACTCACGCCTGGTGCTGTGCTTAATCATTCATTGTCAGAGAGAGGGCGAATCTCTGAAAGGTTTGTCATTATTTGTTGTCTCTATAAAAATATTTGCTTCATTTTCTTTATTTGCTGTATGATTTAGTCATTGGGATGTGTTTTTGGTGGTTTTGATATGTGGCTGATGGTTAGTTAATTACTAGGAGTGAGAATGAAATTCAACCATCTACTGAGAAAGTGTACCGTGAGGTACGGCGGGCACCAAGCTTTAGTGGTCCTTTGATGCTACCAAACCGAGCTTCAGCGAACAGTTTATCAGCTCCAATAAAGCCTACTGGGGGTAATGAAATTATTCAAAATGAATCAAAGATCTTCATAATTATTGTCACTGCTGTTGTTGGCTACTACTACTTGTTAACTCAGGCTTACAGATTTTGTGGCATTAATTTTTTTTTTCTCTTATAGGATTCAGAGAATCTTTAGATGACAAGTCAAAGGCTAATCTGGTGCAAATTAAAGGAAGATTTTCAGTAACATCAGAGAATTTAGATCTTGTAAAAGTAAGGTTTATGATGATTGTATTTTTTTTCTCCCTCTCTCTCCCTTCTCCCAATCATTTTACTGTCACTAACTTCAAAATGTTCCTAGGATATTCCATTAAGTACAGTTCCACGCCGATCTTCTCAGGTAGGCGGTCAATCTTTACTTAAAAAATATTGTTGAAGTATCTATATTTAGTTTTCTACTTCTCACCTGGCGTTTTGTTTTTGTTGTTTTTAGGGATCTCCACTAAGAAAGTCTGCTAGTGTTGGTGATTGGATTTTTGACTCCAAACAAGTGGTTTGTATTTTGACTGCTTGCTCTCAAGTAGTTCTATTACACACTTAGCAATTATTTTTGTTTAGAACCACCATCATCTCATTAGTACATCCACTTGAGTAATCTATGTATATGGTAGAATAATTACTTCTTTTTCTGGTATTTCTTTCTGAGAGGAAGACTATATTTGATGTGCCTGTGTGTGCAATGTTATGTAATCATTAGATACTCCCTCTTTCCCAATTTTAATATGTTCTTTCTATTTTTGGACGTCCTAAAATAATTGTTCATTTGCTAAAAGTGAAAATACATACTGACATTTTCCTAAATTACCCTCAACTTTTCAAATAAAAAGAAAACATGATTTTTTATTCGTCATCTCAACTTCTAATATATAGTCAAGGGCATATATAGTTTTATTTTTATTTTTATTTTTTATGATTAATATATTGGAGATATATATAGTACAGCACAACCGTTAGGTATGATTTAATCATTTCAAATATTTACCTTTTATGTCTAACTTTTAAGTAACTGAATACTTGGCAGATTGAGCCACAGGTTGTGTTCCTATGATAATATTTATTTTCCCTTTAATTCATATAATGTAATTCTCTGTGTTTTCAGCCTATTAATCAGTCGCCAAAGGAGTTTAGCAACAGTAATTTACCTGCTTCACTTCTCATGCCTCACCTTCAGAATCTATTTCAGCAGAATGCAATTCAACAGGTAAAAGCAAACTTGAAAATGATATTATTATTTATATGTTTGATTTTGACCATAAGAAATTTGTTTTCCTTGCAAACTTAAATCTCTGATCAATGAAAGCTTTTATTAAAAGTTTGACCTGTATGCCAGGATCTTATAATGAATCTATTGAATAGTCTGCAATCAGCTGAGCTAGCAGATGGTGAGTATGATTCTTGACATAGTTACATGTTATTAGTGGTAAAAGATATCAAACATTTCTTTTAAATGGGTATCAAACATGTTTATACGAAATTCCCATTTTATTTCAGCTACTCAAAATGGAAAGTTGCCCCCACTGCCTCGCAGTTCAGAGAACAATGGAATTGTAAGTACATTTATCTATCTTTTTATTTCTGGCTAATTGGAAATTGTTCTATACTCATTTTCATTTGTATAAAAGAATCATTGAAATTTGCTGAGAACAGGTTATCCCTATCCTGGTATATACTCAGATTTTAGCTCTTCTTAGCTTTGGTAGTTAGTAGATTTAACGTGTAGGTTCCTTTCTTATTTGCCTATTGGTCTTTTTAGTTTTTGAGGGAGAGGAAAAAAAGAGGCTGGTTCGGGGAAGTACTTGACCAAATTTGATGATAAGCTCTATGTGGTGATAATTAATTAATTTCAATTTTTTATTAGAGATAATTGATTATTCATATGAATATCACTAGTATGAGTTTTCTTCGTGAAGAGCTTGCATGACTTCTCTCCAATCAAATTAGCATGAGGATCCAATGGCCAAAGTTTCAACAAAATGAGATGAGAGCAATAGCACGGGTGGATCAAAGTTGGCACTTCCTATCCTGTGTTTGTGTTGACCAATATATTTCCATCAAATGTAACCAGAGTGTGATCAGATCTAGATGATGTTTTCACTGATTATTTGGCATGTTGGATCACTTGAAGTTGATAGATACGATGAATTGGGCATGGTATTAGGTGCAGAATTGGGCATATATGATGAAAAGGCAGAGGTGGTGATGGGGCCCATGAGAGGACCTTATGGAACCCAGCTCCATTACCATGTGACAATTGTAGAACAAGTCTAGATTGTTGTTTCTTTGCTTGTCACTGAAAACAATCGAACCAACATATCGTGATTCACACTTTTCTGGTTATTCTTCCCCATTCTCTGATCTGTTCTTTTGACAGATTGAAACTGCAGCTTCAGAGAGGGAGCGTTTACTACTTATCAAGACCTCGGAGCTTCAAGCTAGGTTGGTTATCTTTAGTACTTCTGATGTCTTCTAATATTTTGTTTGTGTGTGTGTGTGTAGTGAAGTTTCTCTAATACTCTCTCTCTCTCTCCCACTCTGCAGGATGATCAATTTGACTGATGAGCTGACTGCTGAAAAGTTGAAATACATGCAAGTGAGTAGCTCAAGGGGGTTTTATATTTATTGTTGTTGCTTCTTTTGAATTACCTGTTTCCATGACTTCCAAGTATGGAGTTCTTAAAACAAGACAACTCACTATAATAGATTGCTTTTAGTTGGTGTTGATTGGTTGTTTAAGATCACTAGTAGATTAACATAACACATGTTTACTTTCCTCTCTGGCTATCTCCGTGCACGTTGATTAACATAACACGTAAACTTTCCACTCTGTTTATCTTCATGCAATCTTTTTAAGCTTAAATTGATGATTTTATCGCTCAACAGTTGCAACAGCAGCTAAATTCTTTATCCAGTCACGAAGAAAATGGCGTCAGGAGGGAAGTGGATGCCTGAAATTCAGAAGTTCTGGTTAGTGTAAAGTGAAATTAACCGTGTACATCCAGGCAAGAGCTGTAAATCATATGCAGAAAGTGTTTTCTACATTCTTTGTCCTTGCCAAAAGGGAACTGTTTTGGCTATTGAAAGCAGTTGATAGAAGCAAGCGTGGCAATCCATGTGTCTGGATCTCTTTTGCCACCGTGTTTAATAAGTTTCTTTGAAGATTTCAGGCACCAAAGAGGAAAAGCAAAAGTGCCAAGTCCTTCAGCTGCTCCCATACAAATAGAAAGGAGCTCCTCTCCTGCATGCAGTTTCATGGGAGCTGGAAGTTGGCGGTTGATTCTTTTTCCTTCTCATTTCTTGCTCGATAGTCCTCATGAAAAGGGAGAAAGTTATGGGTGTTGATTTATAATTTATAGTTTTCGTAACTATAATATTAAAGTATTTTGTGTAAAATAAGATTTATGATCTTGTAAAGTTGGGATTGATTTATTATTTCTATTTTCCTTTTCAGCTCCTTATTTTTTTGGAACTCTTTACTGTTTTATATATGCCATAAACATTTTCAGTACTTTTATTTTTTGGGAATAGGATCCCCTCCATTTCAATTTCATAGTGAGAATTGAGAATTTTAATGTTGTTGTATTGTATTCGATTGGATGCCTTGATACCATAATCATAAAGTTCAACTTGGATTCAGTTTTCTTCCAGCATGTGTACTTGAAATGGAGAGGAATCAAAATTTAATGTTGTATTGTGTTCTATTGGATACTTGGATTCCATAATCATAAAGTTGTATTTGGATTCAGTTTTCTTCTAGCATGTGCAGGATTAATATCTGGGACTACCAAGCGATGTTGTGCGTAGGACCCAAGATGTGCCCAATCTTTGGAATGAACGTAGTTACCAAAGGTCGCTTCCTCTTCCTCCAGCTACCAACTGGTCGGATCAGAGGATTTATTCTTTGTTTGAGATCCAATGGTGTATTTATTGTTGTACCTTAATCAATTAGTGACCACGCCTCATGAAGTGGAGGTCATTAGTTTGAATCTTGCACCCATGTTCTTCCCTTGTGCGAACATGTAAAAAATAATAATAATAATAATAAATGGTGTATTTATTATCGATTATCATGTCATTCAATAAAACAAAATTTTGATGGTAAAGGGAAGGCTCTATTTTGTTAATGCTTTTTAGAAGGTGGTTCATTGCCCTGACCCTTTGGTTCGGGTGCCTATTCTTTGTGAATACACGAAATTGAGCAATTGGTAGCAATAGGTGGTGCGTATTAGATGAAGCAGCCCCCATAGTAAATTTATTTATTTATTTTTATTTTTGTGTTCTTAAATCCCAACCACCCCCCACAAAAAAAAGGGAAAGATTGATAAAAAAAGTAAGCGAAGAGACATTGGCTTGGTTTTAGATTTCTAGTAATACACATACTCTTTATATGCATTTTAGAAAATGTATGTAAAAATCACATACATTTTGAATAGATATTAATTTAATAAATTAAATTAAAAAAAATTAAAAAAAAAATCTTTTAACTTAGGAGAAAAACTTTATTCTTGCGACAAAAAGGATTTAAGGTTTTATATTTTTAATTATGTTGGACGACGTTCTTAATATTTTAGTTTTTTAAACTATAAGTAAAATTAAGATTATATTTCATTTTAATTATATGAGTCAAATGATAAATATTATATTTCCTTAAATCGTATGTTAAGATGATGAAATTTAAATTGTCAAATTAAAAAAAAAAAAAAAAATCGAAATTTTTTATCCCAAAAGTCCACGATTACTCGATTAGTCACATTTCCCAAAGCGCGAGAGATTAGATTCTCCGTATCCAAAACCCCTCTCTCTCACTCTCTTTGGCTCTGCGCTCATTACATACTTGGCGAGCCATGACTCTTCTCACACTCACTTCATTCTCTTCATCCACTTGGCTCGATCTCAAGCCTCCTCTCTTCCCACCTCCACCACCGCCCACTACTTTCCTCTCCTCCCTCTCCACCCTTAAACCCCACTCCCAAAAGGTAAAACCCATAGTCTAGCTTGTATAAAGTATTTCTCGGCAACCAAACAAAGAGTGACTCTATTAATTATTCTTTTGGTTTCTTTTGTTAATTATACAGAAGAAGAGGATTTGGAACAAAACGTGTAGAGCAGAGTTTGCCCATGACGCACCATTCGCTGCCGCAATCGGTGCTTGTATGCTCAGCTTGCTGGTTTTTCCGGTCACCGGTAAAGCTCCGGACAGTGATGGTGATTTGGCTAATATGAGGTTCTCGGTTATGGGGATCATTAGCTTTATCCCTTACTTCAATTGGCTGGTAAAATTCTTTTCTTTTTTCTTTTGATTCTCTAACTATGAAAATTTCTTGGACCTTTTTTTTTTTTTTGTGGGTTATTAGTGTTGGGTGTTTGCGTGGCTGGATAGTGGGAACTGGCGTTATGCAGTGGTATACTTGGCTCCATACCTAAGGTTTTATTCTATAATGTCTTTTAAAGCTTTTCTTGTTTACCTTTTTGTATTGGAGAAGCTCAATTTTAGTCTTTGACTTCATTTGCTCAGTATGATTGTAGCAAGTAATGTGTGATTTCGTGTCATTCATGTAGAACAAAGTTTCATTTGGTGTGATTGTTTGTTGATGGACCTGATAGAATGTGTACTTCACATTCAAAACTATTGTCTTCTTGCATGTGATAGATCATAATTGTCAATGGTCTTGCCTGTTGGTGCATTGGCTCTACCACCTGGTTTAATGAACCATGTGATTTTTTTGATCTCTATGCTTCACGGTAATTCTTGTCAGACGAATGGTTCTGCTTCCTTGTTTTGTAGTTTATGAGATGTCATTAGGATTTTGAACATGCTTTCCTTAGAATAGCTACAGTTTTCTTCTGATCAGCAGTGAAATATTTCAGTGGTTTCTACTCTAATGCTGGCTTCATGGCCAGCATACATAATTCCGTTGAATATGCTAACTTTATGTTTTGAAGTTACAGATATGTAATTTGATGTTTTAGAATGTCTGGTATGCCTGATTACCTGATATTTTTAATGCTTTTCGGGTGGCATGCAATCTTCTTAACTGCGATTTGGGGCCATGAGATACATGATTCTTTTGATCTCCTAATGTATTAGGTCAATCTTGTCACTGTCGCCTGAGGAGAACTGGCTGCCTATTGTCAGCATTGTATTATGCATAATTCACATTCAGGTAAAACTTTATCAAATGTTGGGTGCACTGTTGATTAGGGGTTCCAAAGCACACAATTTTTCTTCCCCCCATCCCCTATTAAGTAGAACGGTTCCTTACCACATTTAACAAATAAATTAAATTATGAGCAAGCAAAATAGAGAGACTAAAGATCAGTAATATCATGGTCTCTTGGTTAGTAGTGATTCAATGCAGGCTCTTGAACAATGGTTTAGAGTTCATCATGATGGAAGCCCCTGAATTCTCGTATATATATATATATATTTGTGATTTGGACTTTTTTCTTTTTTATCATTTTCAGCTGGAAGCAAGCATAAACAATGGAGATATTCAGGGCTTTCAATTATTTAGCAAGGCTGCAAACCACCTTGCATCAATGGCTAGAAAGAAAGACCATTCAAAGGGGCATGAAGGAATTTCTGAGGAGGTATTAGCTACTGAACCACGTTTTCTAGAATATGGAGGATTGATTTTCTATTCCTGTCTGACATAGGCTTTAACTTCTAATGTGAAGGGGAGGAAAGCAGAGAACATTAATTTGCCGTCTGCTGACGAATAATCAAGAAATGAGATTTCTAGAATATGGAGGATTGATTTTCTATTCTTGTCTGACATAGGCTTTAACTTCTAATGTGAAGGGGAGGAAAGCAGAGAACATTAATTTGCCGTCTGCTGACGAACAATCAAGAAATGAGATTTCTAGAATATGGATGATTGATTTTCTATTCTTGTCTGACATAGACTTTAACTTTTAATGTGAAGGGGAGAAAAGCAAAGAACATTAATTTGCCGTTTGCTGACGAACAATCAAGAAATGAGATTCGGAGGTGGAGCGTTCTCAAAAAACCATCAGAGGATCGTGAACCCTCAAATGAAGATTGGTTAGATGATGAGAAAAATCACTAGCAAGTCAGCAACTAAGCATTAGATATGAATTTTGATTGACGATAATGCAAGCTTGGAGAGAGAGAGAGAGAGAGTAATTCCTTCTAAGTAGACAACCCGAGTAGGGTTAAGAGCGCTGCATGGTTTCATCCTCAGAATGCATTTTGTATTCTACATCTTCATTGTTTATTTACTGAGATTTATATATTTCGATATTATGCTATAATGACATTTTACTGGTTGAATTTTGAAGCAAACATTGTACAAAATAGGATGAATGTGATCCTGACTGGTCTTGATGACAGCTTCTTGCTTATTATTATTGAGAGAAAATATTCAAGTAATTCATTGTCAAACACTTGAACTTCATAAGATCTTCAGGTAATCCATTGCCAAATCTTGGGATTCCAACCCAAGATTTATTCAAATCCTTCATTCAAACAGTAACATTAGGCCACAACCAAAAATCGCCATCACCAGCTGTGGCCTACACCGCCCAATGCAATTACTCCCAGTTCTCCATTGTAGCAAGATCTGAAGACATAAATTTAGTATATGGGTAATGCTACTGTTTACACCCATTGCACACCAACTGACAAGACGTGCTTTTAATAATTTCTCACGTCAACTACTAAAAAAAAGGTGAACCACTTAAAACACACCACGGCAATAGGTGTAAAATGGGTGTGAACAATAACATTACTCTTTGCATATATATTACACATTGTAGCTTGAAGTAGGACATGGATTATCACCTTGAAAATATGGCATTAGTATATGTGGACATCACCTTGAAGTTGATCTTTTGATAGGAAAAGGACTAAGTAGCCTCATCTTAAAACAATACTCTAGACCAACAGCAGCAAAAACAAAAAGAAGAAGATTCTCAGACACATAAACAGCTCCATCAAAAGCATGTGAGAAGAAGCTTCCAGTATTTAGTTCTAGAGGTGGTCCACTGGCCAGCATGGAAAGACCTGCATTCATTTTTCATATTAGAACCTGAAAGTAGAAAAGTTTTCCAAAATCATAGAATTTCATTAGAGTAATACTATTCAATAGACTATTATACGATTACTATACAACTTCATTATGCGACAAAGAAAATCAGCACTTGTAAAAAAAAAAAAAAAAAAAAAAAGGATTCAAGGTTGATTTTCATTATTGTGTTGATATGCTTGAAGCCTTGCCCTATTGGTTACTTTTACACTACATTATATTTCATACCTTTAACAAAGCCAAAAGCTGCAGATGTCCCCGTCTTAAGCTGAACATTATCAAAGTCTCTTCTTATTGTATATCGAAATGTAACTCCAAACAGAGCACAGCTGACCAAGTTAATTGCTACAGGAAGTATGAGTTGAGAACTGCTTGTCACCTGAGTGAAGGAGATGGGCAGCACTGCAAGGGTGCCAACAAGGGCAGAAATAAAACCTGCTTTTATGGACTCCAATCTTTCCTCATTTTTGTCAATTTCTTTGCTCTCTTTCTCTACAAAAGCATCTCCGTCTTCAAATCCATCCACATTTAGTGCTAGAGAGCGCTTTGCTTCTTCAACCTTTTCTCCTGCTTCTAATATCTCCCTCTGACATTCAGCAATCTTAATTGTGCACAGCATTGAACATCATTAGTAACAAGAAGTTTCTCAACAACTCAAATCAAGGAATCAAACAAAGAGCTGTCAAAGAAACATGGTAGTCTGTTGGGTTGAAATTCGCCGAAGTCCCTACACCGGCTTTGGCTGCACGAAGAGACAAATCCCCCACAATAGGGAATGTATGTGCTTGTGATGATAAAGCAATATCAAATTGTTTCAGAACCATATAATTTCAATAATCTTTTGGAAACAAGGTTCAAAATTGTTCCATCTTCATTCCACTGTAAATTGAACTACCAATAAAAAACTATATAGGCAATGATTGGAT
This sequence comes from Corylus avellana, assembly GCF_901000735.1. Taxonomy (NCBI): domain Eukaryota; kingdom Viridiplantae; phylum Streptophyta; class Magnoliopsida; order Fagales; family Betulaceae; genus Corylus; species Corylus avellana. The sequence continues at coordinate 31,056,768 of NC_081543.1, read as the reverse complement.
GATACAGGAGTCCTGATTCATCAAAGCATGACATTAGAGTGAAAACCCTCTTCTAAACCCTAAATCTAAATATTAATACAATACAAGCAAACTCAGACCACTTCATTCAGGTGTCCAATAAGTTTCATTATGCATCATGCAGATTTTAGTTTTACTACAACCAAAAGATACCCATAATGTCCAAAATAAAAAGAGACCTTATGCATAAAGAAATTTATGCTTTTACTAAACCCTAAAGCATAAAGAAATTTACAACAAATTGTCTAAATTTATATTACCCACATAATGAAAATCATCCAAAATGTCTAATTCTTACTCATTAGTCATTACTTCAGCATAATGAAATCATAACATGTCCTCAAAATGAAGCATAAGCATAATTGGATTATGTGACAGACCTCGGAAGCTCTGCTCTCAAGCTGGTTAACGTATTCCCTCATCAGCTTGGCCTCAAGTTCTTGTTTTTCAATCTCCGCAAGCTCTCTCTTGGCCATCTCCACCCTCTTCGACGCCTTCTCCAACCCATCAAGCAAACCCCTGTTCTCTTCTCTGTTCAGCAGCTCCTGTACTCGCTCGTCCACTATACCCGCCAGTGAATCCTTCAGATTACCACTCTCCTCCGAGCTGTTGCATTTCACGATTACGAGCCGAGACCTTGAAGAATAAGAAGAAGAAGAAGAAGAAGCTCTGCGGAAGATGGGTGATGTGATGGAAAACTTTCTTGAAGAGAAGACAGTGTTGGGGTTTGGAGAAGGAACCAAAGTGGGTTTGATTGTGGTGGACATGGCGTCCATCAAACAGCTTTGCTTATCCTCCTTTTTCACGTTTCAAAGACATAACCAACACAAGTTTTGAGATCTTTATGTTCCTTCATTTTGCTTTGAGTAATATAAATGGGTTTTCTCAAAAAAGTAATATAAATGGGTGCCCTTTTAAAATAGGAAAAGTAAAAAATATAATAAAGTCATTATTTCACTAAAAATAATGCTTAAAATTTTGAGAAAAAAGTTGGGGGTTTTATTGTTTTGGGTATTCTACTCCTTTTCCCTTAAACCCATTTCTTCTTCCTCTGAAACATTTATTTCTTCTCTTCCTCTTCCCGAACGAGTTTCAGCAGACCCTAACCCTCTCTTCTCTGTTAAAAATTCTATCTCCGACCACCGCACGCCTGCTGCCGACTAACCGCCATTCACCCTTGGTTTTCGACGAACCACGACCGTTCTTCTCCTGCTCTCTCTCTCCATTTTCGCCGTTGCAGGACAGCCCAGCCACCTACAGAGGTAAGCTTTTTTCTCTCTCTCTCTGTTTTTTCCCTTTCGATTACCTTGGAATGTAATACTGCTCAACCCCATTTTGCTTGATTGATGAATTTCATCGAACGAACGGTGCGTATCTTCAACAGGATCTATTTCTTGAATCATTCTTCTTGATTTGTTTGGTCACACTCCTCTGCTCCTTTCTTGAAATACATCTTGTAGAATCGTGGATGAAGAAAGACATTGATAAAGAAAGAATATTGATTGAAAGAATCTTGAATTCTTCTTGATTTCTTCCTTGCTTTTTCTTTGTCACGAACCTTTTTTAAAGACATTGATGAAGAAAGAATATGAATATTGATTGAAATAATGGTTATAATTGGAAAAGAGCGGATTGATTCTGTTAAATTATTTATGTTTGGATAATTGAGTCCATCAGTAAAAGATGGTATACTTAGCATGCCCACTATTCTGTCTTTTTAAATCAATTGAATCTTAATATGCCTAAATTTCATCCATATTTCTTGATAGTGAATAGGCAGCACCTACCAAGCAAAGCTTTATTGAAGAGGCTGGGTTGGTTCTTATCTTTTTTTTCTTCTTCAGTTTTGTTGAAATGGATTCTTAAGAGCAAGGAAATACATCTTTCATCGACCTTTTAAATCAGAATTATAATGAACCGATGGGATCTCCATGTCCAAATGTTCAAATGTATGAACCAGAAGTTGAGATTGGATCCAATGTTAAGAAACCACGACGTGGGAACTTTAGCATTGAAGAAGATATTCAACTTATATTTGATGATGCTTTTGACTTTGAATATGAACAAGCCAATGAAACTCTTGTACAAGTTTCTCACGACCATACCCCTAGATTTGTTGAGTTTATTCAAAGGCATTTGAGCATTAGAGACCGTCAAATTCATTCTCAGCTGCAATCCGACCTGGTGGAACACTTGTGGCAATTGCATGGCCAATCTTTAGAATTATTAGTTATATTGCATATATTTATTTTTGTTATTAATTTTAAGAATTAGTACCTGTATGTGAGATGAATGTTCCTCATATGTTTTTATTTTATTTTTTTTATGAATGATTTCTATTTATGTGTTTGTTTTTCCCTTTAATTAAGTGTTGGCAATAATATAATAAAAAAATAATGAGAAATAATATTTTAAAGCAAGTAGAGAATAGAATAGAAAGTCTGTTGGAGTGTTTAGTTAAAAAGCAATTGCTAAAATAAAGAGTTGTACTTTTTCACTAGGTAAAATACCTAATGTTGCTGGAGATGCTTTAGGGCATGCTCGCGCTAACCCGAGGGTTTAACCAGAGGCTTTTCACCTTCCACAAGCAACTCACTCGTCCTCTCATGGCCACCAACGCTCCCCTGAAACCCTTGAAGCGCGTGGGCACCCACAACGGGAGCTTCCACTGCGATGAGGCCCTCGGCTGCTTCATGATTCGCCTCACCAATAAGTTTTCAAACGCTGAGATCGTTCGCACCCGTGACTCCCAGGTTCGTTTCTCGAAACGTTTTCCTGTTTGGCTTCCGAGAAAACGGTGGGAAAAGAAAAGCGAATTGAAAGAAAAAGTTGAAGTCTTTCTTTTTTGGGGGTAAAACATTACTTATAAAAAAGAAGTTGGGAGTCTTTTGGCAAAAGGGTGTTTGTTTTTTTTTTGGGATAAGTAATTATGATATAAAGGGGTGTTTGTCTCAAACCTGCTGTTCTGGGATTTTCATAAAATTCATTAGCTTAGTGGGTTCTTAGTCAGTAACTAAATGGAGCATTATTTTGTTCGAAGATTTATGTGGAATTGTTGGGTTGAATTGGTTTATGTAGAGATAGAAGTTTTTGTAGTTAAGACTGTCTCTTAGGGACTGAAATGGAGGTTTTGTTTGAGTGTTCTATGAGAATGTGATTTTTATTTTAAAAAAATGGTTTGGAGGTTTGCAGGTGTTGGAGGGTCTCGATGCTGTTCTTGATGTTGGGGGCGTGTACGATCCAACTCGGGACCGGTATGATCATCACCAGAAAGGGTTTGAAGAGGTTTTTGGGCACTGCTTCTCCACTAAGCTCAGTAGTGCTGGTCTTGTCTACAAGGTAATCTCTCTGTTCAATAGTGCATATGGATGGTTTACATGTGGTAAATGAATGCATCTAACACAGCTTGGTTTAGTGTTATTTGACTAATGATTCGGTCACATTTTTTGAATTTTACGTTTATTTTTTGTTGTTGGTATTTTTTTTTTTGAGCGTTTTTTGTTGTTGGTATTTAGCATTTTGGAAAGGAGATAATAGCTAAGGAGCTTCGAGTTGATGAGGAGCACCCGGATGTGCATCGCTTATTTTTGGCTGTATACAAGAGCTTCATGGAGGTACTAATTTCTTACACATTGGTGGTATTTCTGTGCATTTATGAGATAAGGTTATTTCCAATATAGTTTTTTGTTACTTCCTCGGTCTTTTAGATAAAGATGCTTTGAATGACTTCTAAAATAGCCTAATATTTTTGGAAATATCACTAAAGATGGCTTCAATTATGTTGAATTCTTGTAGGTCCTAACTGGTGGTTAATGAGATTTCAGTAAATTTTTTATTTATGCTTGCAGGCAATTGATGCTGTCGACAATGGGATAAATCAGTATGATACAGACAAGCCTCCGAGATATGTGAATAATACGCACTTGTCTTCAAGAGTTGGAAGATTAAATTTGGATTGGATAGAACCTGATCAATCACCTGAGAAAGAGAATGAGGCCTTTCAACGAGCGATGGCTCTGGCTGGCAGTGAGTTTTTAGATGTGAGGATTTCTCATAGTTGATGGATGTTTATGAATTTGTTTTTTGTATTTTTTTTTTTCATTAACACATTTACTTTGCCAGCCACCTGCAAGGGTATTAGGATTTAAAGGGTTCATAATTGTTGTTGTTATTATTATTATTATTTTGCTCGTGCGTTTATGCATACAATATAACAACCTTTTTCAACTTTCAGAGTGTTCGGTTTCATGCAAAATCGTGGTTACCTGCACGGTCAATTGTAATGGAGTGTCTTGCAGCAAGACGGGATGTTGATCCTAGTGGAGAAATTATGGTTTTAACTACATTCTGTCCTGTAAGTTGGCAATACTTGTCTCCCTCTTGGCCTATGGTATGGAATGCCGTTAGTCTAAAGCCACTTCAAATCCATATTCATTGATATTTGTCGGATGTTCATCCCTTTGATCTGTCTAATACTCCAATTATGTCTTTTTCTTCTCTAGTATAGGTTTGAATTTCTATAATTCTTTGTATTTCGTGTCATAGTTTTTTTATCTGGTAATGGTAGAGAAATTTAACAACCAGTGCAATTGAATTGCTTTTGATTTTTCTTGAATGAAAGCATGTTGTTTAGGATATCAGCTTCTATATTGTGGTAACCATATCTACATCAATTTTGTTCTCATTCAGAAAATGTTATGTGATTTTCTTGATTAAAAGGATGCTGCTTAGGATATCAACTCCTATTATGGCAAACTGTAATGTCTATCAATGATATACTTGATGTTTCGGAAGTGTTAATGTGATTTTTCGCCCTACAGTGGAAGCTTCACTTATTTGAGCTTGAGGAGGAGATGAAGATTGACCCTCCCATCAAATATGTTCTTTATCAGGTAGTTACATATATCTTCTCCAATTTTTATCCTTTTTTGGGTCCTTCAGATGGATGGGATGTATTTTGCCCGAGTAGATCAGGTAGCATGATAATTTTTCGTATCATTTTTCTTCTGTAAAGTTTGGAGCTTCAAGCTTTGAAAAGAGAGAGGAACTCTTTTATGTTTCCAAAGGAAATAAATTATCTATCATGAGAATATATGCATGTGAATAGAGTTTGGGGGATTTGTTTACTTGTTAGTGTTCTAGCGCTTTTCTACACTTTTCTTGATCTCAGCCAAAAAGCTTAGAAAGGTATTTCCAGCATTTTTCGGTCCAGAGGACAACTTTTGCCGAATCTCCTGATTCTTTGGTCCTATGCGATAAGAAAGAAATGCAATTAGCTTTAAATGAAAGGTTGCTATGATAAGTCCTAAGCATACCCTGTTTAATATGGAGTTAATTCTCAGTTGTGCAATGATGAAGGGGTGTGAGAGAGAGAGAGGCAATGATATTTTGTTAACTATCATCAACTTGGTCTGAATTGGGGCCAGTTTGTCTCCCGTTGTTCTACTTAAATTAATTACTTTATATCACAAGGACATCAGATTATTGTCTCCAACCCTTTGTTTTTTTTTTTCAACTTCTGTCGTGTTGTTTACCAATCTCGTTTTATATAAGTTTTCCCATATATCTCCATATGGCATATATTTTTTCAAGAGTTCTGAATATACCTATTGCAACACAATGTCCAGGATGACAGGAGCAAATCTTGGAGAGTGCAGGCGGTGGCAGTAGCTCCTGATAGGTTTGAGAGCAGAAAGCCTCTCCCTGCTCAATGGCGAGGTCTTAGGGATGAAGAACTGTCGAGGGAGGCAGGTATTCCTGGTTGTGTTTTTGTCCACATGAGTGGGTTTATTGGTGGAAATCAAAGCTATGAGGGTGCTCTGGCCATGGCAAAAGCTGCTTTGAAGTTCTAATCAAAGAAGAACAAATTGCATTAGCATTTTAGCATGATATACCAATTTTGCTTATGACTCTTTCCATTTTATGTGCCTTGGGCACCAAAATTTTATAGCCCCAAGTGAACTTTTCAGATCTTGTTTAGATTGCAATCCCCCATACAAGACTATTTATAGACATATCTGTGATTTTCTTGGTCATTGTGATCAACTCGTCTCACAGAATTTTCTTCATCATGTATTATTTTCTGTCATTCTTCTTTTAACTCTTTTTTACTGTTGACTGTAAAACGAGAACGGTAGTAAAATGAGGTTTCATACTATCATTCACTCCGGTGCTCATTATCAGCATCATCAGAGCCGTCCATCAAACGGCATCATTTGCTAACAGTTTTGAAAAACACACTTCTCTTAAAATAATTAACATACAATTTTACAAATACTTTCCAAATAAATTCTAAAAGGAGATAAGATTTCGTTCACCAACCCCTAAGCAATTGGAGCTGGTATCACATTGGTGTCTGGGGCTGTTGCCGTTGAGGATGTGAAGAGGTTTAAGATGGGTTTAATGGAGGGCTATGATGAGTGATGATGCTGATGCCAAGGATGGTAAGGATGCTGATGAGAAGTACTGGAGAGAATGAGTAAAAAAGAATTTAGAAAGGAAAAATTGGAATAATTTTTGTTTTATTTTGTTTGTAATTATATTGGTCTTGTTTCTGTCTCCTTTATTTGTTTTATTAGCTTATTGTCGAAATAGAAAATGCAAAATGTCCTGCCATCATTTCAACAATACCTTTGCAAACTGATGCAGGGGTACTACGACTATTAAAAGTAATCTTCTTAATGGCGGATGTGACCACCGTCAATGGTTGATCGCGCCTTTGGGCCTCTCCAAGCTTACCTTAAGGAGTTGTGGGAGTGATGTGTTCACCGTGACTTTTAAACAAAAATTACAAATCTCGGGTTAATGTTAGTAAATATTGAATAACACTGTTTTCCTTTGAAAATAATTTAAATTTTCAATGACTTTTTCATTTGTGGGAATATTCAAATCACGGTGTGTTGGAGTAAATCCATGATTCTTTCTGATTTTGTGATAACGAAAATTTAAAGGAGATTTTATTTTCAATAGGTTTGGTGAGAAGATCAAATTGTGGGATTCTTCTACAGATTTTGAACTGCAAATAATTAGCAATGGGGTTTCGTGTCCTTTGTAGTATTTTTTTTTTATTTTTTTTATTTTTTCATACTCAAAGATTTTCTTATTAAAATATCCATTATGACATAAATATCAAACTTACTGTCCCACATTATTAAACAAAAAGGGTAAAACCTATTTATCCCCTTAAACTACCACCATAATGATAATTTACTTTCAAAATTATTAATTGCGACAATTTACTCTAAAAACTACCAAAACAATGACAATGTACTCCCAATACTAACAAAGTGACAAAATTACTCATATATAATTTTCAATAATAAAAAAAAAAACCCTTAAAATTTTGAAAAATAAATAAATTTTAGTATTTTTGTTTTTATTTTAATAAGGGTAATTTCATTATTTTGTTAAAGTAGGAGTATATTGTCATTGTTTTAGTAGTTTAAGGGGTAAATTATTGCAATTGATAGTTTGAGAAATAAATTGTCATTAGGGTGATAGTTTGAGGGGATTAAGTGGACTTTACCCAAACAAAAATGAAACAATTCCACTCTAATCGCAGCATTTAGTGTAATCAATTAAAGCTAAAGATATGATTAAATTTGGTAGCTAGTATTCTGGAAGCTACTTTTTTTCTTTCTTCCTTACCTTTGAAACAATAATAAAAATTTGGGTAAAGTTATTCATCAAACTACCACTCAATTGACAATATTAAAAATAAAAAATGTGGGGATAAATACTATTTTATAAATGAGAGAGAGAGAGGGAGAGAGAGAGAGAGCAGTTTGTAAAAAACACGTTTGTTTTGTTTTAAAAAATTACATTTTTTATTTTTTTTATTTTTTTAAATAATCACTTAGCATCTCGTCCCAGCTTTACACGCCTCTGAAGTTTCCAGTTTGAATGGAAAATCTGAGAACTTCCACGTACGCTTTTTCCGCTTCCAACGCTTCCTAGAATTACAAACCCAACAAAGAAAGGAATCGTAAAAGCCCTCCTATATAAACCCAACTCCCTCATAAGCAATCATCACACAATTACATTACAGATTAATTTTACTTCCTCATAGATATCATATAAATCCTCCGATCCTCTTACAAAGCCGCCGCCGCCGCCATGAATTCCCTTTTCAGTGCCTTCGACTTCTTGTTTGCGGAGATTCTGGGTCAAGCCCTGAGGGAATCCTTCTTCCCTTCTGCACCCAAGGGCCGTACTACTGCTGCTGCTGCTCCTAGTAGCAGCGTGAAGTCGCAGCTTGATGATGGGGTTGTCAAGAAAGCTACAGACAACGCGAGCAAGAAGCAACAGCCGTAGAAGACGATGAGGAGTTGGATGGGCTCAAGTACTGTTTGGAGACCATCGTATATTCTTCTTAGCCTTTAGATTTGAATTGCGCCGGCCGTCCGGCCATGTCAATGTATTGGTTGTATGGCCGATGCGTGATATAGTGATAGGGAAAATACTAAAGTTTTGAAATTTTCATTCTTGTTCATTCTTTCGATCTAATTGATTCAATGGTTCTGATTGATTAATCTCAGTTTCTTGTTTCTTTAATTTTAATTCTTATTCATTTATCCACCCAACAAGGAAGAACACCATCACTTCACCGACTCCACCGTTTGATTTCTTGCTAATTAGTAATTAAAGTTTCTTTTCTTTTCGTCGATTAATTATTTTGTTTTATCTTTTTGTGTAATACGGCAAAAGCTCATCTGAATCCAATATGAATACTTCAACCAACCAACCAACCAAGAGTTGGGCCTTTGTGCTAAACTACTAATTAGGCTCAAATTCTTCAAAGTTACTATAAGAGTTCTTGAAGTATTTGAAGTTATCTTGTTTTTACTTTATCCTAAGTAGATTAGTTTAATAAATATCTTAGAGTAATAGTAGTTTAATTGCTTAAGGAGACTTATCTAGTTTCAATTATTATCCATTAGTTATTTGAAAAATATTTTAAGTTTCCTCAAAATCTAGGTTATCTCATAATTTAAATTCTATTCTCGTTAGGTCAAGTTTAGGCACAGGGAAATAACAAACCCTTTGAGAACGGCGGTGAGACCTCTTTGGAGTTGTTTTTAAATAGAACCGATTGTAATATTTTCGTGTTTGGTTCTCACTCAAATATTGTTATAAGGAGAGGTTATGACCACCACATCTATGATCTTGTGGAGGTCGGGGTTGAAAATTTCAAGCCGGGAGTAATTCAAAAAGATAAGAAACTAGCTCCACAGATTGGCAACTAGCTAGCTCCACAGATTGGCTTAAAACCTTTGATTTGGGGAGGATTGGAGAATGTAGAAGAGTTGAAACATTTGAAGGTAGTTTTGCTTGATCTGTTGCGGCCGGGGACAGTTTATAGAGAATTTAAATCTTGTGAGGTACAGTGATCTGAGGAGACGCGAATATTCACGTGGTCGTTGGGGGGCTTTTCAAGGAGACGTGAATATTCACGTGGATGCGAAGAGGTTTAAGCTGGGCCTGATGATGGAGGATGTGAAGAGGTTTAAGCTGGGTTTATTGGTGGACAGCTAGTGGAGGAAAGAGATGAAGAAGAATAAAATTAAGATATACTAGGAAACATAGAACTTAAATAATCACGTACTATTGTTGTATTGGCTAACTTTATATCATGAGAGCATAATAATGTTCAATTCAACTTGTATTGCCTGAATCAGTTTATTATATCAATCAGGTAATGTTAAGCTAGATTCAACAGGGTACTGTTAAGTTTGTCTTGGATTAAAACTCTTTCTTCTTCTTTAACATTGCTAAGGTTGGGTTCTAGTCGGATTTTGTTTGGTTGATTGATTATTGATCCGTGCTTTTATTTTTATTGTATTTGGAGTTTTAATTGACTTGTCAAATGCTTATTTTTTTATTTTATTTTATTTTTTTTAAGCAAATAAGGAGCGGGTACAAGGATTAAAACACCAAATAAGGGGTGGACACCCCAACAATACATCCAAAACGAAAATTACAGTACAGAAAATACACACAAATAGTAGGCAATTGGTCATAAATGACCCGGGCTGTCAAATGCTTATTGAAGCTGTAAAAAAGAGAGCTTTTACGCCGCTCTTTTATACTATACTTGTTGATGTGGCGCATTTTGACAGTCATGCCAAGTGTAAAAAGTAGGTGGCTAGTCGAGATTTAACCCTAGAAATTATTTTACCACAAGTACTGAAACATACTTTTGAAGTTCCAAACAATGCCTCCTCTTACATCTCACTACATCTCCGTTCTCTCAATCCTCAGGAAAAAAGTCATTCACTTTCACCACTACCGCCTTCAAATCCCAAAACTCCATGAGCATGAGCACACTCTAAGATGCCTCCACAATCTCCACCCCGAAAACCCTCAAATCCCGTCTCCACAATGGTGATACCCTCTACGGCTTCTTTTTCCTCAGCTTCTCTCCCACATTGGCCGAGATCGCCGACCTTGCCGGCTACAACTACGACGTCGTCGACATGGAGCATGGCACTCGCGGCGTCTCCAACGAGCTCTCCTGCCTTCATGCCCTCGCTGCCCTCCGGCTGCCTGAGAACTGCCCCGGCCACTTGGGATAATGTTAAGCTAGATTCAAATGCATGCAATGCATGGGTCAAAATTGGTTGATTCATAATCAAATACTAAACAAAATAATTCCTTTTTACAACTTCTTATATCTATATATGTTTGTAATTAACGCTGCAAATACTGAACGCTAGTTTAGAGAAGGCCAAGCTCCACTACAAATACTGATCAACATTCTCGGTGATTTCGAAGTACCAAACAAAAGACCCCTGGTCCATGGACCATGGCTACTCTCACCTGTTGCTTCATTCTCTCACTTTGAGATCTTCTACAAAGTATTTATCTTTGATTTGAGATAACTGATTACCCGTTACGTCTTTCCGGTTTTGAAGGCCTTGTTTGAAAGAAAGTACACGAGTAATGTCTTTGGCGGAATGAATTGTTTATTCCATACAATTAAGGGAGATCGAAAATAATCTCTACTCTAAATTAGACCAACTCCACGTGAAGAATAAAAGAAAAACACAACCAAGTCTAATTTAATCTCTGTAAAATAAAGTATTAATTAAATTAGACTTGGAGCTCAGCTGAGCAAATCCAGCAAAGATCGGATCAACACCCCCTCTGCTTTCAATGCCTTTAAGAACAATTACCTCCGTTCTAAAAGATACTATTCTACTGACTCTATTCTACTCAAACATACTTTTGAAGTCCTTTTATATCTAGCTACAGCATACATCTCCGTTCTCTCAATCCTCAGAAAAAAGTCCTTCACTTTCAGTTTCACCACCACCGCCTTCAAATCCCAAAACCCACAATGAGCATGAGCACACTCTCAGATGTCTCCACAATCTCCACCCCCAAAACCCTCAAATCCCGTCTCCACAATGGCGATACCCTCTACGGCCTCGTTCTCCTCAGTTTCTCTCCCACATTGGCCGAGATCGCCGGCCTCGCCGGCTACGACTTCGTCGTCATCGACATGGAGCATGGCCCCGGCGGCGTCTCCAATGCGCTCTCCTGCCTTCACGCCCTCGCTGCCACGCGTACGCCTGCGATCCTCCGGCTGCCTGAGAACTGCCCCACTTGGGCAAAGAAGGCCCTGGATCTTGGCCCACAGGGGATCATGTTCCCCATGATCCAAACCCCAGCGGCCGCCAAGCAGGCTGTCTCGTACTATCGCTACCCTCCCAAAGGGGTCCGCGGCTCCGCCCACACGGCCGTGAGGGACTCGAGTTTCAGTATCAACAAAGGATATTTAGGTAATTACGCAGAGAAGTTATTTATCATGTGCCAGGTGGAGTCCGAGGAGGGGGTCAAGAACGTGGAAGAGATTGCGGCCGTTGATGGGGTGGACTGCATTCAAATGGGGCCGCGCGATCTGAGTTTCAGCATGGGGTACGTGGGAGACATGGGGAACAACAATGTGAGGGAGACGATGAGGGTCGCCGAGAAGGCCGTGCTGAGTGGTGGGGCCTACTTGGCTGGGATTGCGTCGCCGTTCGATCGGTCCGATGATATGAGTAAACGTGGATATCACATGGTGGCTGGTAGTGTGGATGTAACGCTGTTCAGGAGCGCGGCCGTAGAGGATGTGAAGAGGTTCAAGATGGGTTTGACGAAGGGCAAATAATGAGAAATAACGGTCTGTTTGGAAGGAAATTTTAGAATAATTTCTGTTTGTATTGAACGGAATAAATATCTCATCCTCAATAGTAAGTAGGGTTGTCAACCCGGTCCGATTTCCCGATTTTTGGCCAAAACCGGAACCGGAACCGGAACCGGAACCGAGACCCCGGTTAACCGGGGTCCCGGTTCCCGGCCGGTTCCGGTTTTACCCGGTCCGGTAACCGGTTTTTGAAAAAAATTAGTGTTTGGGGCTTATTTTAGGTATTGGGCCTAAAATAAACCCATTATTTTTTTTATAAGTTAGCTCATTTTAAAAAAAGTTATTAATCTTTTTGTCTAAATTAAAGAGGCTTTATTGTGATTGTTTCAAATAATTAAAAATTAAACTTAAAAAAGCCTAAAAATCCTAAAAAATCAATGTTTTTGCCTATATGAGCCTTAGAAATAAAAAAATCAAATTTTTTAAAATACCCTAAAAATCATTTTAAATTAGATACATAAAGAAAACATTAAAACAATTAAAAGTAAAAACAAGTATGTAAACAAACCAACATGCACAAGAAATAAATACCCCTTACTACAACAATTCAAAACCCAAAAAAATAAAAAATAAAACAAGTAATTAAATAATCTACCAATCAAAAGAAATACACTCACAATAAAAATAGTTCACAAAACATGAAGATTAATATATATATATATATATATATATATATATATATATATATATATATATATATAATTTAATAAAATAAGACCCGGTTCCGGTTTTCTCGGAATTTTCCGATTTTCCGGTCCCGATTCCGGTTTCCCGGTTATTTTTGACACCCCTAGTAGTAAGGAGATAACATTAAGGGAACTGTGTGTATTTCTATTTGAAAATGATGTTGTCGTTATTTGATAAATTGTGATATTATCTCGTTTTGAGTTGAGTTTTATTGTCTCTTAGTGTTCAACGACGTCGGATTCCCAACTTTATCATTTGGCCCATCAACAGGTCGTTAAAAAAATAGAGGAAGTATTTAGTACCATCAAAGCAATGGTAGAGGAAGAAAACAAACACATTCACTATTTTTCATCAAACTAAACTAAGTTGGAAGAATCTTTTTCAAACTAATCTCTAAAAATATTATGTATTTTTTTAAGCATACAAATGGTACATATTTTTTTTATGCAAGCTAGCACGTGAGAAGAGTGATCAGGAAGTATTTTGCTAAATGAGTTGTTTTGAGATGGAGTAAATGATGAGGACATGCATCGATCACGATGACAATTTTATACTTTGATCATCTCGATTGCAAACTTTTGCGCGGTGGTCCAACAAAGAGGAGGCGAAGTAGTCGAATCGAAATTGCATAAGAGATGCTTGACTCGCTGAAGCCATTTCTTGACTGGCTTATTCAATAAGGGGCGGAGCTTGAAGAACCAAAACAAAATGTTTTTAGCTAAAAATATTTTCTTAAAAGCTAATTTCTTAAAAAGTGTTTTTTTTTTTTTTTAGCGTGTATGAAAAAGTACAATATATATATATATATATATATATATATATAAAATCGTTTTATAGCATTCAAAGATGGAAATTGTACCCAGAAAGTAGCTAGGGAGAATTTGGCTAATAGCTGAGTGTGGTGTTAATAAGGATAAGATTGTGATTATATAGGATACATAGTATGATTAGATATAGATAGCATATATAGTTATTATTAGATAGGATATATAGTAGTTGAATTGGAATGCAATTCTAATTTATTAGGATTAGATTATTTGAATTTAAATTAAAACTTTAGGTGTTATATACTTGTATTTCTATAAAAAAAAAAAATTGTTTAGATATTAAAAGAATCAGAGAATAATTAAATCAAATTATAGTTTACTCTTATCTTGAGTGGAGGATTGGTGGTGCTCTTTTGTCCTAGTTAAAGTTGTGATCTCTCATAGCTCTCAAATCCCGTCTGATATCACATCTCATGCATGTCACCAATCACGTGTGGTAGCCAGTTGGCCAATTATTTCCTGCCTCGTCCTTCGTTCCAACGTATAGTGCATGTGCATGTACATCACATGCTTCTACGACATCTGTAGAAGTTGTGGCAACATTTATTCTTGTTATAATAAAAAGAAAAATATAAAAAATTGAAGGAAAGTGTCTACCATTGGTGATTTGTCCATTATTAGAGTCTCACAATCTAAGTTTAGGATGGTTTAAGGTTGATCACACCATAATTAGTGTGATCATTCTCATAGCCAATCACAATCTTTTATTGTGATTATGATATTGTGATTATGATAAAGTAACAAGATATAACTCTATAAATAGAGTTTGATAATGAGAAGAATGTACGTTAAACTTCATTTTTTCATTATCACGTTACTTTTGTCCTCCATCGGATATCCACCCTAATGAGAGATTCCTACAAACAAGATCATACGTTTATATTCTATTAGTGGTATCAGAGCGACAAGGTTATAGAAGACAAAGAAAAAGCAGATTTTAATGAAGAAAATAGGGAGTATATGAAGGAAATTTTGCAAACCATCGACAGACAAAGTTTAGGTTTGGCATCTTCTGTGGCATTTTATAATTTGCATTTGATAATCTCAAACCCACATGAAGAACTTCTTAAAATTACTGTTGGTGGATCAAAATTTACTGGAGATTTTCCAACTTTGAAGAAATGCTACTTACTGGAACAAAAATACTGGAAGGAATTCTTTGCAACTCCGTTTGATGCATCTCCTTCGGTGGATCTTCAAAGCCAAAATTCTCCTCCTTCCGATTTTGACGTTGTTGGTGAATCATCCCCAACCAACGATGCAGTTTCTGGATCTTCTTAGGAAGGGAATAATTCTAAGGTTGATGAAATAAATAGTTATGATTTTTAGAAAATAAGTCTGACATTTGTTCTGCAAAAAATCACTGTTTCGGGAGTTTTTCTGGAGAAGAAGACATTGTTGATCAAAACTACACCGTTTGATCAACAGGAAAGGGGAAACAAACACCCCTGTAACAGACATCCAGAATGACGTCGTTCCATTTACTAGGAACGACGCCGTTCAGGCGTCTGATTTAGGGGCGCATAAAATTGCCCCTCGGAACGACGCCATTTTGGCGTCTCGAAGGGGGTGCACCCCAGCCTCTCTAGACGACATCTTTCCACTCTAAAGGAACGACGCCGTTTCATCCTCATCAGAGGACGTTTTCAGTCCCATTAGGGATGATGTCGTTTCACACCGAAACGACGCCGAAATACGAACTCTCGAACAGGCTCGTAAAAAACGACACGTTGTTTTGGAGGATTCCAAACACGACACCGTTTCGGATTTTCACAACCCGACCCAAGAAGTGACCCAAATCGGGCCCAAGTGGAAACATACGGCCTGGAAATATGTACTGAGAGCCCAAGCCCAATCGGATCAAGCCCATATCCAGCCCAATAAAATTGGATTAAAACCGACTCGTGACCTGAATTTCAACCCGGAGCATCGATCTGACCCGCGTGTTCTCACTGACACACGCTAGCACATCAACCCGGCACACGCCAAATCTGTGCAGCTCGTGGCAGGCGCGTGGCACGCCCGAAGACCCGCCCCACCCAACTCCGGATGGATCCAACCCGGTTCGGCTCAACAGTACCGCCAATACCATCATTTTCAACCTCAAGGTAGTTTTTTGACCCGTTCTCACTCAATATAGCCCCGATTTAACTCATTTCAAAAGCATTGGAAAAGCTAATTTAAGGGGCAAAAGTATTGCAGGGTTTTCAAACTATAATTCCCAAAAATATAATTGGGAAAGGGGTGAGTCTTCTTATCAAGGTCAGAGGCAATCAAATCAGGGGGTTTGTTCGCCCGTGTTGGCTGTCACCAACGGAGCATAAGGAAGTGGAGTTTACTGTACTAGTTTGGCTCAATTAGAGATTTCAAGTGATAGACGCTTGAGGGTTCTACGTCCTTTGAGGATTGTAAGGACAGTTGACCAAAGTCCAAGGGATATGTGGCCAATGGGCAACAATCGATACACACTTCCACCTAGAGGTGATCAGTTCATACCGGTAGTTCCAAACCGTCCATATTATAGGGCTTGTATGAATGATTACTAGGCAAGGCTGACCTATCCTGGAGACAACTAATCATAAAAATAAAAATAAATAAACTTATCTATTTTTATTATTATTTGTTGGTTTGTAATAACTTAGAAATACATTTTTAATTTTTCTGTTGGTGTGTATGTAATTAATATCTAACATATTACAGTTATAGTAAATAAATATTTGTATTTGTATTAAGTTTATCGTATCCATATTTTAAAATGGCTATTAAAAGCGGTATAGATTTCTCAAAGGTCGAAAGCCTTAATGGAATCAATTTTAGAATGTGAAAACGACACATCTCTTATGTACTGACGTATGAGAGAACTTTACACACTCTCACATCAAAAAGACCTGAAGTAGAAGATTAGAAAAATGATGATGCTATTAAGAAAAATGAAAAATGGATGGAAGATGACCTAAATTCTAATGGCAAAGGCCACTCTTCTCCTCCATAGCACGGAAGATAATATCATCCCACTCTTTGAAGGATACGAGACTGCTAAGGAAATAATTGAAGCATTTGACAGTGTTTAGATCTCAGACATACATTTTCCATATTTTCCTGAATCTAATTAAATTGATTGCGGCAGAGTCCATATTTTTACTCCCTTTACAGTCAGTATAGGTTTTGGAAAGGGGGATATTGGGCAACTCTTTCAATATTGCTGGGTTTGGATCCTCTATGTTGTTTGGGACAATTGTTAGACCTTTAGCTGATAAACAGTAAGATTTCATATTTTGATCTCTTTTTGTTTGCCTTTGATCAGATCCAGGGGTCAGAAGAGGGCATCTATTACTTGCTGCATGACCTATATTAATTCTAAGCTGCATCACCAAACATTCTCACCAGTACAAAGTTTTAATGGTGGGGCGCATATTGGGTGGAATTGGAATTGCCACTTCTCTACTCTTTTCAGCTTTTGAGTCTTGGCTTGTCACTACTGGTTCTGCAGATCATTTAATTAATAACAGCTTTTAATGTCGATCTGTTTATGTTGCAATAATCTTGATTAGCATTTGTTGTGACAAATGCAAATTCCAAGATCACTAAAGAAGTAGAAAAGTGCAGAATAGAAAAATAACACAACCACATAAGACACCAAGATTTAAGTGGTTCGGCTTAACAAGCCTACATCCACTGGTGGAGACGATCCAGGAGAAATTCACTAACAAAAAGTGGAGTACAAAGAGTAGTACAAAC
Source organism: Corylus avellana (assembly GCF_901000735.1). NCBI lineage: Eukaryota > Viridiplantae > Streptophyta > Magnoliopsida > Fagales > Betulaceae > Corylus > Corylus avellana. The sequence goes on along the minus strand of NC_081543.1, from coordinate 31,039,308 downwards.
AAAACCACTCAAACCCAAAAGCCCCAATACACCCCAATCTCACTCAAAAGAGAATTAGATACAAAAGAGAAAAATATTCTCTAAAATTCTCTAAGCTTTTAGCACTCCAAAAGTGAGATCAAAATGAAGAAGAAATGGTGTATCTCTCCTTCTCTTTGCAACACAAGTCTCTCTCTCTCGGCAAGCTTTTCTTTTCTTTTTCTTTTTTTTTTCTTGCTAAAGTTGCTGCATCTCTCTTCTTTGATGACCGAATGGCTTCAAATAAAATAACAAAGCCTTTTCACAAAGCTTCTAGAAGAAGCTCAATGAATGGAGAAGCCAAAGTGGACGTGTGAGAGAGAAAACATAAGTCAAAAGTATGGGATGCCATACTGTTGTGGGGCCCATGGTAAGACTTATGAAAACAAGTCACCAATTATGACAAATCTCCACCTTGACTTGAATTTCATCAAGTCTTCAACTCAATCTCCTCAAGACGTCTCCTCCAACACCCCTAAGTGTAATTACAAACGACAAACACCAATCAAGCCCAAGCAATGCTTGAACTTGAGGATCGGAAGTGGCTTAGTCAGCATGTCTACTGGATTTTCCGCTGTAGGAATTTTCTTCACTATGATATCACCTTGTGTCACGACCTCCCGAAGAAAATGATATCTAACATCAATGTGTTTGGTCCTCTCATGATACATTTGATTTTTGGTCAAATGTATTGCGCTCTGGTTATCACAAAATACAACAGTCTCATCTTGCTGCAAACCCAAATCACTAACCAAACCTCTGAGCCAAATTGCTTCTTTCACTGCCTCTGCTGCTGCCATATACTCTGCCTCCATAGTAGACAAAGCAACCGTCGACTGTAAAGTCGCTTTCCAACTAATGGCACACCCCGATAGAGTGAAAACAAAACCTGTCAGAGATCTTCTTTTATCCAAATCACCAGCATAATCTGAATCAACATAACCAGTGACACTAGAACTGATACCACTGCCTCTATCATAGACTAAGCCAACATCTGTAGTACCCTTTAAATAACGGAGTATCCATTTCACTGCCTGCCAATGAGCCTTGCCCGGATTCGCCATGTAGCGACTAACAACACTGATTGCTTGAGAAATATCTGGACGAGTGTACACCATAGCATACATGATGCTTCCAACTGCATTAGAGTAAGGGACATGCGACATGAATTGCTCTTCCTCCTCACTCTGTGGTGCTAACACTGCTGAAAGTCTAAAATGAGCTGCAAGTGGAGTACTCACTGGTTTAGAATTATGCATACCAAAGCGTTCAAGTACTTTCTTAATGTACTTTTTCTGTGACAAGTACAACTTTCCCACTTTTCTATCTCTGTGAATCTCCATACCAAGGATTTTCCTCCCAGTACCCAAATCCTTCATTTCAAACTCATCACTCAACATAGATTTCAATCTCTTAATCTCCAACATGCTTTTAGCAGCAATAAGCATGTCATCCACATAGAGTAACAAATAAACAAAAGAACTATCAGACAATTGCCTGTAATACACAGCTATCATAGCTACTTCTTATGTAACCATGTCCGGTCATAAAGCTGTCAAAGCGCTTGTACCATTATCTTGGAGATTGTTTTAAACCATACAACGACCTCCTCAACTGACAAACATGATCTTCTTTACCTTCAGCAATGAACCCTTCTGGCTGATGCATGTAAATGGTTTCCTCAAGCTCACCATGTAGAAATGCAGCTTTCACATCAAGTTGCTCAAGTTCTAAATCATTTAAAGCAACCATGGCAAGCAAACACGAATAGAACTATGTCTCACAACAGGAGAGAAAACTTCATTGAAGTCCATACCTTCTCTCTGACTATAGCCCTTTGCTACCAAACGTGCCTTGAACCTTGCATCTTCAACACCTGGGATTCCTTCCTTTTTCTTGAAGATCCATTTGCAACCAACAGTTTTAGCGCCTTTAGGCAATTTCACCAATTCCCATGTTTGGTTCTTATGAAGAGACTCAATCTCCTCATTCATGGCAACAACCCATTGAGCAGACTCACTACTTGTGACAGCTTCTGAGTAAGTGGAAGGCTCCTGGACTGCAGTGTCCTCTGCCACAGTAAGTGCATATGCTACCAAATCTGCATAGCCATATCTCTGAGGTGGCCTAATCTGCCTCCTCTGTCTACCAGCCGCAATACTGGTCTCTTGCTCTTCTTGTGGATCATCATCATCAGAACTGGAATCATGAACATCTGTAACAGGCTGATCTTGAGTGTTATCTCGCACCCTCTGTGAAGCCTCCACCTGAAGCTCCTCCTCCTTGCTAGAACCCTGCTCCTTTCCTGCAGAAACAATAGACTCCTTTCTCGGGTGAAGCATGGCAGATTCATCAAATATAACATCTCTACTGACTATAAACTTAGGTGATTTAGGATCAGAACACCACAATCTATATCCCTTCACCCCATCCGCATAGCCTAGACATATACATTTCTTTGACCTAGGCTCAAGCTTACCATCATTCACATGATAATAAGCAGGACAACCAAAAGTTTTTAAAAATGAATAATCAGCAGGAGTACCAGACCATACCTCATAAGGAGTTTTACAATCAATGGCTATTGATGGAGTACGGTTGACCAAATAGCAAGCAGTATTGACCGCCTCAGCCCAAAAATCTCTAGACAACCCGGCATTTGAAAGTAAGCAACGCGCTCTTTCCAAGAGAGTCCTGTTCATCCGCTCAGCTACCCCATTTTGCTGTGGAGTATGACTAACTGTGCGATGTCTAGCGATGCCTTCATCCTTGCAGAATTTATTCAATTCACCACCACAAAATTCCATGCTGTTGTCTGTTCTGAGTTGCTTGATTTTCTTCCCAGTCTGATTCTCAATTAATGTCTTCCATTGCTTGAAAGTGGCAAACACATCACTTTTCTTCTTCAAAAAATGCACCCAGACTTTTCTCAAATAATCATCAATAAATGTAACAAAGTATCGAGCACCACCCTTTGATGGAACCTGAGTGGGACCCCATAGATCTGAATGGATATAATCCAATGTACCATTAGTTCTGTGGATGCCTGTACTGAACTTGACTCTGCACTGTTTCCCGAACACACAATGCTCACAAAAGTCAAGAGATCCTGTTTTCTGATCACAAAGCAAACCCCGCTTGCTCAGGATTGTCATACCTCTCTCACTCATATGACCCAACCGCATATGCCATGACCGGGTAGTGTCTAAATCTGGATCATCTGAAGAAGACACTGCAGCTGAACCTGTTACCGTACTACCTTGAAGAAAGTAGAGGCCATCAACCTTGTTACCTTTCATTATAACCAATGAGCCTTTGCTAACCCGAATGACTCCACCTTCACCGGAATACTTGTATCCAAGGGAGTCCAAAGTGCCCAATGAAATAAGATTTTTCTTCAAATCTGGTATATGTCGAACATTCGTCAAAGTCCTCACAATCCCATCATGCATCCTAATTCTGATTGTACCGATACCAACAATCTTGCAGGTGACATTATTTCCCATCAAGACTGAACCACCATTGACTGAATCATAGGTAGTAAACCAATCCCTTTTAGGGGACATATGAAATGTACAAGCAGTATCAAGGACCCACTTGTCGTTAGAACGATCATTACAAATGGTAACTGCAAGGACAAGGTTTGAACCCTTAGAATTTCCTTCCACAACACCAGCCACAGAAGAGGAACTTTGCTTGTCACCTTCCTCTTTATTTTTCAACTTCGGACACTCGGATTTATAATGCCCATACTTTTTACAATAGTAACACTTTACTTTCTTCTTTGACCTGGATTGTGATCGACCTCTTGATTTACCTTTACCCGAATCCCTCTCACTAGATCGACCTCTAAAATTAGAAGAATTTTCTGAACGACCCTTAACAAATAAACCCTCTACCTGATTATCACTAGCTTTACTATTCAATCTTGTCCTCAACTCCATAGAATTCAAAGCAGATTTAACATCAGCTAAGGAGATAGTATCTCTACCCTACAACATTGAATTAATAAAATTATCAAAGGCATCCGGTAGTGAACATAACAAAATCAGGGCTTGATCCTCATCATCTACTTTAATATCAATATTTTTCAGATCCAAAATAATTCTATTAAAGTCATCAAGATGATCACAAAGAGGCATACCTTCTTTCATCTTGAGGGTATATAACCGTTGCTTCAAATACAATCGGTTAGTGAGGGATTTCTTCATGTACAAGCTCTCCAGCTTCTTCCAAAGTCCAGCGGCTGTTTCTTCATCAGCAACTTCTCTTAAAACTCCATCTGAAAGAGACAACAAAATTGCACTGTGGGCTTTTTCTTCAAGTTCCTTCGTTTCCTCCGTTGATGATGTTGATGACACCTCACCATCCAAAATCTTCTCCAAGCCTTGTTGTCGTAACAAAGCTCGCATCTTGATGCGCCAAAGGCTGAAACTATTCTGACCATCAAACTTCTCTACTTCAAATTTTGCAGTAGCCATCCCGCAAAATAAATACCCGAGCTCTGATACCAGTTTGTTGTGACAAATGCAAATTTCAAGATCACCAAAGAAGTAGAAAAGTGCAGAATATAAAAATCACACAACCACACAAGACACCAAGATTTAAGTGGTTCGGCTTAACAAGCCTACATCCACTGGCGGAGACGATCCAAGAGAAATTCACTAACAAAAGAGTGGAGTACAAAGAGTAGTACAAACAAAACCATTCAAACCCAAAAGCCCCAATACATCATTTTCTCACTCAAAAGAGAATTAGATACAAAAGAGAAAAATATTCTCTAAAATTCTCTAAGCATTTCAGCACTCCAAATGTGAGATCAAATTGAAGAAAAATGGTACATCTTCTTCTCCCTATAGCACAAGCCTTTCTCTCTCTCTCGGCAGTTTTTTCTTTTCTTCTTTCTCTCTTTTTTTTCTTGCTTAAGTTGCTGCTGCCCTCTCCTCCTTCTTGATGACCGAATGGCTTCAAATAAAACAAAGCCAGCCTTTTCTCAGAGCTTCTAGAAGAAGCTCAATAGATGGAGAGAAAGAGAGACGTGTGGGAGAGAAAAAAAAAACAAGACAATGAGTATGGGATGCCATACTGCTGTGGGCCCCACGGTAAGACTTGTGAAAACAAGTCACAAAATTTGACAAAAGGTGTATTCTAAATAATAATAATAAAAATAATATTTTACTGACAAGTAGGCAATATTTATTAATTATAGTGACCTATGTTCTTAAGTGGAGCTAAAAGTAGCCATAATTAGAGTCCAGCAATGTTTTCTTCAATGTTTGGTATAATACTAATTATATCTTAGAAGTTTCGCATGATACAAAGTAACTTTATCAAAATTGAATGCCAAGGTATTTTTGTACATCCCCATTAAGGATGTTTTGGTAACCTTCTCTCACAGTTTCTTTGAAGATTAACTTTGATGTTGCTTCTAATGCTTCTTTTTCAGCCACTCCTAAGCAACCCATTGGGTGAAATCAGCTCAGCATTGACCAAAAAACTTCTTCCATTTATGTAAAAAGGGAGAATCCATGGCTGCTCTTACAGGGATACATTTTGCTATCTCACAAGGCTACAACAATTTGTTGATTGAAGTTGTACTCTTTGGTTTCCATTTTTGTTATTAATTATCAGAACCTCTTCACCGAATGGACAAATGCTCCAATTGATCATTGCCGAAATTAGTTGAAACTACATCATTTTCAAGTTTGGAATCCTAAAAAAGTTTTTCTGGAAAACTGGTCTTCGGGTATCTAGGCATGGAAAATGTGTTGTATTTAGTATTTGGGGAAACTTCACTTAAAACCCCTAAACTACTACTCATTTTGAGAAGTCCTCCAAAATTTTAAAAACTGTCAATTTTACCCCCTAAACTTTCAATTTGATGCAATGTACCCCTCCGTCAATTTTTGGACGTTAAAAGTGATAAAATGACTTTTATACCACTGGCATTTTTATAAAATTCTAAATTTACCCTTAATTTCACATTAAAAATTAAAAAATTGAAGGGTAATTTGGTCTTTTTAGTGGCAAAAATTGACAAATGGGAACAATTGCGTCAAAATAGAAAGTTTAGGGGTGAAATTGAGAGTTTTCAAAATTTGGAAGAGTCATCTCAAAACGTATGGTAGTTTAGGAGTCCTAAGTGAAATTTTCCCTTATTTTTTTGTTAATATTTTAGGGTAACTTTACTGAAGATTCTCTAACTTTCACCCGATTTGACAAACTCCTCTAAACTTCAAAATCTCTTAATTTAGTCCAATAAACTTTAATTGCAATCAATTTCGACCCCTCCGTCATATTTTAAACGTTAAATGACATTTATACCCCTAACTTTTTTCTATAAAATTTCAACTTTACCCTTAATTCGAAAACGTTTTTTTTTTTATTTAAAAAGACAAAAATCAGGGATATTTTGGTTTTTTTTTTTGACATTTCTAACAGCCAAATTTGACGGAGGGGTTCAAATTGAGAGCAATTGAAAGTTTAGGGGACTAAATTGAGAGATTTTGAAGTTTTGGAGAGGTTTGTCAAATCGGGTGGAAGTTAGGGGGTATTCAGTAAAGTTACCCCAAAATATTAACAAAAAAATAAGGAAAAATTTCACTTAAGACCCCTAAACTACCATACGTTTTGAGACAACCCTTCCAAATTTTGAAAACTCTCAATTTCACTCCTAAACTTTCTATTTTGATGTAATTGATCTTATCCGTCAATTTTTGCCACTAAAACAACCAAATTACCCTTCAATTTTTTAATTTTTAATTTGAAATTGAGGGTAAATTCGAATTTTATAAAAATGCCAGTGGTATAAATTTAGAATTTAAAAAAATGCTAATTTTTAGAATTTAGAATTTTAAATTGCCGGCGGAATCAACTGTAACTATTCTATAAAAAATGGGAAAAATATAATTTAGCCTCCCAAACTACTAGCCATTTCCATTTTAGCCTCCTAATGTTCAAAAAGTAAAAAAGTAGTCCCCAAACTATCAAACAATTGCAATTTGGCCACTCCATTAGTCATTACCGTCAAACAGGATGAAAAATTCAAAACTACGCTGTTTTGGTAAGGTTAAGTTACTAAAATGCCATTTTGAAAAATAAAAAATCAATTAAAAAAAGCCTCCCAAAACGACGTCATTTTGAGGGGAAAAAAACAAAAACAAAAAACAAAACAAAACGGTTTTTTAGGGGTGGCTTGCCGGCCACCCCATAGCACAGACTTCGAGGTCCACCGCCATTGGTTCACTCTCACCCACTCCCTCCCTCTCTCCAAATGGTACTGCGACGAGACCAGCCCCTGGACCCTCGACTACCCTCCCTTCTTCACCTACTTCGAGCACGTTCTCTCCATTTTCACCAACCTCATCGACACCCAAATCGTTCATCTCAAAGAGGGCCTCAACTATAGCTCCGACACTATGGTTTTGTTCAAAAAAATCATTGTGATCTTGTCTGATTTTTCCTTGTTATATGGGGTTTATAGATTGACCACGCATTTGGATTCAAGGAGGCGAGTTTCGATCTGGGTATCGATCATTTGGTCCCCGATGCTTGTGATTGTGGACCATATGCATTTCTAGTACAATGGGTTTCTGTTCGGGCTCTTGCTGATGTCGCTTACGTATTTGGAGGAAGGGAGAGACTTGATGGTTGGGTTTGTTTTTGCGGTTTTGTTGTGCTTCAAGCACTTGTTTGCAGTGTTCTATAGGCCATGGGGGTGGCCGGTGAGCCACCCCCAGGCCATGGGGATGGCTGGGGTTTTGTTTTGTTTTGTTTTGTTTTGTTTTGTTTTTTGTTTTTGTTTTTGTTTTTGTTTTTTGTTTTTTTTTTTCCCTCAAAACGACATCATTTTGAAGGGCATTTTTTTAATTTAACATTGCCAAAACGATGTAGTTTTGAATTTTCCATCCAATTTGACGGTAACGACTAACGGAGTGACCAAATTGCAAATGTTTGGTAGTTCGGGGCCTACTTTATCACTTTTTGAACATTAGGGGGCTAAATGAAAATACCAGGTAGTTTGGGGACTAAATTATATTTTTCGCATAAAAAAATAAAAAAACAAAAACAAAAATAAAAAACTTTACCAGAACTAGGTGGTGGAGGAACAAGTGCTGGATTTGGCGTTGGCGCCGATGTTGTGTTTACCGTCTAGTAAAAAACTAGATTTGTTTAAAAGTATAAATTTCTCTAGGGTTTATACTTTTGGCATTGGCGCCGATGTTGCTATCTTTGGTACACATCATACCAAAGATAGCAACTCGAAAGCATTACTCTGCCACTTTTCTTTCCTGCGCAGCAACCTGACAGATTCTTCATTGCTATCTGAAGACACCTATTGCAATCGTAACTCGACAGGTCCGGCGTGCACTGCACAAGGGTGTATAGTGTTTGTGAAGCTGTGGAATTCGCTTCTTTTGTCCCAAACTTCTTGGCTCTAGACGCAACATTCGAAAAGCTACTTGCCAAGCCATTCATTGTTGCCATCACTAGCTTGTCAAACCGATTAGGCTCCGAAACTGTATCCGTGCTCAAAATAGAAGAGGCAGGTTCAGAGGCCATGGTGGAGAAGATATACAAGTTAGAGTAGTACCAAGCCACGGCCACTTTCTCCTCTGCGCTGTATCCGACTATCTCTTTGGTTGCCACGGCGACACAATTTTGGCGGTCTAAGGCAGGGAGGTTGCCGAGGCACAGGAAGAGGCCGTAAACTGTGTCAATAGAGTTTCCAACGGAGGCTTTGTAGAATTCCAGGTTGCAGGTGGCTTTGGAGGACAGGTAAGTGAGGAGGCAAAGGAGGTTGGATTGGTAGTTGTTGTTGGCGGTTAAAGTGGTTGTGTTTGTGCAGTTATGATTGTAGACAATTGGAGCAGCTTCAGTTGGGGTTTGGCAAAGGAAGCTGATAAGCATGGAGAGGAACAAAATGGTCATTCTGAGGTTGTAGCCCATGATCAATATATAATCACCAACCTAGCTTGGAATTAATTTTTCTCATTACATTTTACAATACTCGATCAGATACGATGAGCATGGTAAGCCTGATTGAGTTGACCCAAGTCAGGAAGCAAAGTCAAGCAACCCAGAAAATTCGTCTCAGTCAAAGTTTGGAAAATACCTCACCACTGAAACTGGGGAACAACCAAATTTCTGAAAATTTTTGAGCCTAAAATCCCTTTGGCAAACCCTTTTGGGTGATAGATTAATGGGGTATATACAGTTTTGAATTTTTTGTATTAAAAATTTAAAAAATTTTATTTTGTAGTTATTTTTTTATTTAATTAATAATAAAAAGTGAATGATGTAGTATAAAAGTGAAACAAGTAAGAATGTTTTGATGTTACTTTATGAGAAAAAATAATGTGAACACTTAAAAAAAAAAAAAAGTTGGGGGGTAAGGGTTCCAACTTGAACACTAACAGACGAAGACTTTGGCTCAACGTATTAGAGTGACATTTGAGAATATTAGGTCTTGGGTTTTGAATGATTTGTTTCTACTTTTTTCTTTGGGATGGTGAAGTTGTTGGAAATATAAATGAAATAATAGAGAAAATATGAAGGCAAAAAGAAATTAGGACTTTGAGGCTTGCTGATAATATCTTTAAAACCTATTTTATCCCATTTTCAAATGTTAAGCGATTTAACAAAATTATTTAGAGTTTAACTTATATCAAGATGAGCCTTAAAACCCTATTTTACAGCCTCCAATCAAGAATTGACACAAGCAAAAACATAAAAAGTGTAGAAAAATAACTTGGACCAAAATACACTAGAGTTTAGGGTAGTAAAATTCCTAAAAGGTTAACCTTCTACCTCTAGATGAGTTTTGAGGCATTAGAAATGGGTTTTGGGGAGGGTCATGACCTAATAGTAGGAGCTCTCAATAGTTCAAACAATTATGTTGCTTTAGAATAGCTTTATGGGGAGAATAGCACACAAAAAAATTTGTAGGAGAAAGAGGTAAGAGATTGTGTCTTTGCCTATGACCAAACGGTTATATTTATAGTGATTTTGGATACATCTAACGGCCCAAGATCATTTGATCTAACGGTCATGAATCGTAACCCTTCCAAAGGGACTAGTTACGGGCGATTTTGCCCCCGCTAGCTTTTTATTTTTTTATTTTTTTTATCACTCAATTTATTGTTAATTGAAGATGATTTTTTATAAACAAGTTAGCATTTTTGTATCTAGTCAATGTGGGACAAACTTTTTTTTCCCTGCACTTCAAAATTTTGGTTTTCCCTCCAAAATTTTGGATCGACTTGAAAGAGAGAAAATCTTTCAATTAAATGAATATAAAACTTTTAGATATAAAATAAATTTCATAATTATTTGAAATACCCAAAATAAATTATTTATTTACATTAAATAAATCTAACATAATTTTCTTCTAGTTATCAATGCCTATGAATGTAGGCTTATTAAACCGAACTACATTACTTTATTATGTTTGTTTGAGATTCTCAAATTTATTTCATCACAACAAATTAGTATCAAAACTTTGGTTTTATATTGCAGGATGACTAGTTAGTAAGGATTATGGTAATAGTTTGCCACCCAACAAAGAGAAAGAAAGCTAAGTTTGGGGAAAAAATTGCCACATTCCATAACAACATTAAGACAAATACAAAGAATCTTGAGGTGATAACATGGAGATAGTCTTATAGGAGCCAATAATTTCAAATTATTAAGAGATTTGGGTAGGCTACTTAAAGTGAACTTGAACCTCCTTTAAATATATATTTGAAAATAAACTTCTTTCTATCAATTATATTCATAAACTGTACTTATATAGGCTTACAACTTACTCCTACTGCAAAACAACAGAAAGACTCTTAAACTCTTACTATGATGCTTCATCGACAGACATGGGCCGTGATTTGCTTCTAAATTGATCTGACTCTGTCTCATTTGATTGCATGTTTTGCTCTCCTACGCTTCTAAATAAATATGCTGGTTCTTTAGGTGACGGCAGAGGAACTAAGTAGCTGTTTAACATGAGAACTATGGATTCTATTGTTGGCCTATCAACTGGATCATTCTGTATAGATAGTAAGCCAATATGGAGACATTTAATGACTTTATCTCTTGAATAAGAGTCTCCCAATGTTGGATCGACCAAATCCAAGGATATTCCATCCCTCCAAAGTTTCCAAGCCTGCATCAATTGGTTAAGTAATATTACATAAATATCATGTGATGAATATGATTGTATTAGCATAGAAAAACAAAATTAGAACATTTAGTTCATACTACTCACATGGCTTAAAAGGTGTCTAGTAGTACCGTCTGATTGATTGAAAGAATTGATCTTCTTTTCACTTATAATTTCAAGAATTAGGACACTAAAACTATATACATCTGACTTTACAGAAAATTGTCCATGCATAGGATACTCTAGAGACATGTAACCACTACAAAGTAGCATCATTCATATACAAATGTCAACCACAATGTGCCAGCAATCCTATGAGTGTTTCCTCGAGTTTAGTCAATTCCAAAAATCTTTGCCATGCCAAAGTTTGAAACTTTTAGATTCATATCCTCACCTAACAAAACATTACTAGCTTTAAGATCACGATGTATAATTCTAAGCCGAAAATTTTCATGAAGATAAATAATCCCTCGAGCAACGCCTTTCGTGATTTTGTAATGTGTTGGCCAATCCAGTTGTTTTTGTCTTTCAATGTCTATATATTCACCAAAATTCAATATTCACGTTAGAATAATGAACTAAAGTCAATTATATATCAAAATAATTCAAGGAAAAAACATTCTACAAAAGAAAGATCCTTCAGAATTATAGAGGGGTTACTCATGATTGTCGTTGTGATGAGGTTTTTTGACTCTAATCTGCATTGACTAGACACATTATGGTAGTCTCATCGTTTAAAGAATTCTTAAATCCTTTTCCCGCTTCCACATAACCCATTAATTAAACCCACCAGGTCAATTGTACTATGAAAGTGTTGAATTGGCTTTGCAGAGGTGCTTCCATATCATGAAACCAAAACTCCTTTTTTTTTTTTGGACAAGAGGATAGAAGAGGAAGAATCTAATTTGATACTTATCTCATGATATCTAGCGGCTTTATTGATAAAAGAATGCCAAGCTCCACCCAACTACTGAAACTGTCAGCAAAGTTTATAAAATTCGACAAGCATACCTTATCAGGATTGACCAGCACTGTGATACCAGCAACACTTTTCTCCAAACCTTCTTTCACCTGTATAGCCCTTGTCTTGAATGAATTGCATTGTTTGCTAGAGTAAAATAACAAATAAATTAGTAAGAACTATGACATGGAAAGTCTATATCTTCTAAGCAATGGGCTGTTATAGGGCCGAGTAATGCTATGCATCACCCCATTATTCCCCATTTCCCCCCTCCTATCATCCCAAAGCTTATGTGGTGTGATCCCTCACAACATTTGGGGTATGGAAATGGGTTTTTAGTTGAAGGGATGGGAGATAATGGAGTGATGTATAGCAGTATTCATCTGAACCATATAGCAGAAATAAAAGAACTACATCTTGGGAAATAATCCCCATACTCATCAAAGAAAATGAATACATTATGCAATAACAAGATTTTTAACTCAAAACTATTCAGATTCAAACATCAAAATTCTGAAAATCCAGAAATCTGACAGTCACACTAAACACCGAATGGAAAAACAGGGGAACCATTCAAAACCTGAATGCCTGTTAGAAAAAATTCAACCTTTAGTTGATATTTTTCTTGTCTTCTTATTTTGAACCCCAAAAAGAGTAATTACAACACTCAAAACATCATTTTCCAATGTCTTTCTTCTATTTTCTAACCAACCAAACACAAAGAATTAATGTAAACATACGTTGACTCTCTCTATTTTCCCACATGTAACCCCAAATAAACCAACAACCCAAGAAGCATGCTGATTATAACAAAAGCCCTAATCAACTTACTAATAACAATAAGTAAAAGGACAAGAATAACTAAATAAACCTCAACATTTCACTTTTCTTCGTTTTCTGGCTTCTATTCCGAGCCAAACAAACCAACGCTAAATTTCTTTCACTTAAAAGTGCAAAACTCACTCACCAGTGCTCATCACGATGGTCTTCGCGGTCGTGTCCGAGTTTACTTCCTCTAGCTCTTCTTCCTTCTTCTCAACCTTCTTGGCCTTCCTCTTCGGCAACTCAGGTTCCGGCTGCTCAATCACGACGGTCTTCGAGTTCGGCGCCGAGTTTTTCTCCTCGTGCTCTTCTTCCTTCTTCGCAGCCTTCTTCGTGTTCTTCTTCTTCAGCAACTCGGGCTCCGACTCAGCCGGGCCAGCTTTGGCCGCTCGCTTGGCCGAGCTCCGAGTCACCCTCGCCTGCAACTCGGGCTTCGCTGGGCCTTGCTGCTTGTCGCTTCGTTTCTTGGGCGCCATTAGAGAAACAATAGAAGAAAGCCCCTGTCTGATTGTCTAACTCTCTGTCTGTCTGTGATATTAATTCATTTTCCCGCTAGGTGAATTTAAAAGGACGGTCTGGATTTTGAGTTGAGGAGATAGATTGGGCATGCGGAAAGATGGAATGGACAAAGAAGAATATCAAATAATTTTATGGATATACAAATTTGTTTATTTTTAAAAAATAACAAAAAGGCAGAGAAGAAGAGGGTCAGCCACATATTTTTTAGGTTTTATTTGTTCATATTTTTAATTTTTTTTATTAAACAAAATTATTATGATGTGATATAAAGATGAAAATAGTTTTGAGTTTTTTTTATGTTCTTTTACTATTTATTAATACTTTTATTATTAAAAAAAAAAGAGAAGAAAAGTATTATTAAACAAAGAACTTATAAATATTCTTACAAGATTAAGTTGGATTATAGTTTGATTAAATTCTAATGTAAGCTCTGTTTGTTTCGGTGTAAAATGATTTCGAGTGAAACTATGAACCCAACTTAATCTTGAAGAAATATTTATAAGTTTTTTGTTTAATAGTACTTTTTTCTTTCTCTTTTTTTATGAACAACAAAACTCCATTCCAAGCATGAATGGAGAAAGAATGATCGAGCATATATAACTATTAGGCTACCAACTTGTTTTATTTCTTGGCAATCATATGACAGTCGGATATGTTTGATAATAATTTTGAAAAGTGTTTTCTTAATTTTGTTTTGTAAAAAATATTTTGATATTATAAAAATGTTTGTCCTATATATATATATATATATATATATATATATATGTTTGTTAATGCTTTTTATATGGTGTATTTTTATTTTCTGCTTGAGAAGTGTTAGGGAGCCAAATAAATGAACCCAGAAAAATTTCTAAACTGATGTGACAAGGATTTTTAAATTAAAAAAAATGCAATTCTTTCTCTCTTGTCTGCCACTTACGATCTGTCACGTCAATTTATAAATTTTTCAGGGTTTATTTGTTTAACTCCATAACACTCCCCTTTTTGTTTTGAAAAAAAAAAAAAAAAATTGATGTGATGAAACTAGAGAAAGGCTAATCAGCCAGTGTGAGCCATTTAAGGTTTTTTTTTTTTTTTACATTGGGCGATCTTACTATTCCCTTCTAAAATTAACTTTTAGTTCTCATCTTTATAAGGTACAAGTAATTTTAAATGTTTTATGAATATTTTGTATTTTAGATTATTTGTTAACATTTTTGTTTTAAAAAATAGAAAACTCAGAAAAAAGGACAAAGAAAACTACTTTTTCCTTCTTTTTTTTTTTTTTAAAAAAAAAAACATGTTTTATAGTATCGGGTCGGACCTTAGGGTTGGAGTTGATCCTAACTTTTAGTGAGTAAACAAAAAAAAAAAAGCTAACAAATAAATATTTGGATAGAAACTTCTTACAAAATACCAACTAATTTCCAAAAGTGACATGTATCGTTTGAGTAAAGACAGAAATTTCCTCCAAACCAGTTTCGAGAGAATATCATCCAACCGGTTTAAAATAGTGCCAAGTGTTTATAAATATTTAAAACATACATTAAATTCTTAAGGTCATTAATAGCAGCTTACTAATTTAGACTATCTTTTTAAATGTTTATAGACACTTGACACTATTTTAAATGGATTGGAGGATACCTCTTTCAAACTGGTTTGAAAAAAATTTCTATCATTCGAGTACTGATATAAGAAGAGTCGTCTTAGAGTCTTTCCAAATATGACGTGACTTTTGAAATCACCATTGAATTTAAGATGATCATTATTGAATTTTAATCTATTGATAATTTTAAATGTCGCATCACATTTAGGAGGACTCAAATCTTTCTTATATCTTTACTCATATCATTAACATGTAAGAAATACATTATTTTTAGTTTATTAAATTTTTGTACGAAATTCCAACAAACGGATTTATGAAAAATTTAGTTCGGATAGCATTTTATCAGATCCACTGTACCACGTCCACACATTCCCAGCTCTCCACTGTAACACGTGGACGGATCATCGCGGGGTCAGGATGGGTCCAAGAAAAAGAGAATCATCATGCACCCCTACAATCAAACAGTCAACGTCTGGATGTTGATTTTATTTATGAATATTGTAGTTTTTATATATTTGTACATAAATCAACATCTAAAATATAATTTGAAATCGAGACCTGATTCACAGCATACGGTGTGCTTAGCACGCCTGTGCAAATTTTTTTTTTTTAATTAAAAAAAAAAAATTTTTTTGCACGCAGCGTGCTCTGTTTTCATTCACCCTTTGAAATCATGAATCGAAAGCCCTGCATTAACTAAGTAGATTTTTTTTTTTTTTTTTTGTAAAAATTTCGAACTTCATTCATAAACTGAATAATACGAGCGTAAAAACTTGAACAAAAGAGCACAAAGCTCTACATGCCTAGAGCACGTAGCTCTAATATTACAACATCACGGATGCCTTCTGGAATTTCTTCAATCAAAACTTTATCCATAGCTTGTTTTATCGCTGCTTTTGCTAGACCATGAGTAGTTGCGAAAATAATAGTCACAATTTAAGACTATTATTCACTTACAATTGAAGAATATCATTGAGTCATACTTAAAGACTATCACAGAGTTACAGTAAATAGTTAAAGACTATCACTTAGCTAACCTAGTTAGAGTAAAAGTTTATTTGTATCCAACATGATTCTCTTAATAGGAGCATGTTATATTGTAAATATTACTCAGATAAATAAGAGCTTAATACAGCTTTATTAGGGTTTGATCTTGTGGATATAGATTATAAACCGAACCACGTAAATCTCTATTTCACTATTTTATTATTTCCGTATTTTTATTTCTTTCATATAATCATTGTTTTTTTTTTATTCTTCTTAATTTCTTTTTCCTCATTAGAACTAAGAATGCTGCAAAGCTGAAAAAACACTTCGGATGTTGGGTCTATCAAAACAATTTTAAAACTAAAAAAAAAAAAAAAACTCCAATTATTTGTAAGAGAATGAAATTAGTATTATTATTAGGGTTCAATATTGTGCCCCTTAGGGTTTAAACATTTTATTTTTTTCTCTTTTAGAGTTTCATTTTTATCAAAAGAGGTACTTGTAATTTTCATAAAGACGGAAATGGTATACCCATTAAAATTTCATCCAAAACTTAACAAAACGTCATGTCAACACCATTCAAAAATCACGTTGTAGTCATATAATTAATTTTTTAAAAAAAAATTAAAAAGATTAAAAAATTATTTTTTTCAA
>NC_081543.1:31002461-31022507 GCF_901000735.1 Corylus avellana | reverse complement strand
AAAGGGGTGAGTCTTCTTATCAAAGTCAGAGGCAATCAAATCAGGGGGTTTGTTCGCTCGTGTTGGCTGTCACCAACGGAGCATAAGGAAGTGGAGTTTACTGTACCAGTTTAGCTCAATTAGAGATTTCAAGTAATAGACGCTTGAGGGTTCCACGTCCTTTGAGGATTGTAAGGACAGTTGACCAAAGTCCAAGGGATATGTGGCCAATGGGCAACAATCGATATACACTTCCACCTAGAGGTGATCAGTTCATACCAGTAGTTCCAAACCGTCCATATTACAGGGCTTGCATGAATGATTACTAGGCAAGGCTAACCTATCCTAGAGACAACTAACCATAAAAATAAAAATAAATAAACTTATCTATTTTTATTATTATTTGTTGGTTTGTAATAACTTAGAAATACATTTTTAATTTTTCTGTTGGTGTGTATGTAATTAATATCTAACATATTACAATTATAGTAAATAAATATTTGTATTTGTATTAAGTTTATCGTATCCACATTTTAAAATGGCCATTAAAAGCGAACTTTATACACTCTCACATCAAAACGACACATCTCTTATGGAATCAATTTTAGAATGTGAAAACGACGCATCTCTTATGTACTGACGTATGAGAGAACTTTATACACTCTCACATCAAAAAAACTTAAAGTAGAAGATTAGAAAAATGATGATGCTATCAAGAAAAATGAAAAATGGATGGAAGATGACCTAAATTCTAATGGCAAAGGCCACTCTTCTCCTCCATAGCACGAAAGATAATATCATCCCACTCTTTGAAGGATACGAGACTGCTAAGGAAATAATTGAAGCATTTGACAGTGTTTAGATCTCAGACATACATTTTCCATATTTTCCTGAATCTAATTAAATTGATTGCGGCAGAGTCCATATTTTTACTCCCTTTACAGTCAGTATAGGTTTTGGAAAGGGGGATATTGGGCAACTCTTTCAATATTACTGGGTTTGGATCCTCTATGTTGTTTGGGACAATTGTTAGATCTCTAGCTAATAAACAGTAAGATTTCATATTTTGATCTCTTTTTGTTTGCCTTTGATCAAATCTAGGGGTCAGAAGAGGGCATCTATTACTTGCTGCATGACCTATATTAATTCTAAGCTGCATCACCAAACATTCTCACCAGTACAAAGTTTTAATGGTGGGGCGCATATTGGGTGGAATTGGAATTGCCACTTCTCTACTCTTTTCAGCTTTTGAGTCTTGGCTTGTCACTACTGGTTTTGCAGATCATTTAATTAATAACAGGTTTTAATGTCAATCTGTTTATGTTGCAATAATCTTGATTAGCATTTATTGTGACAAATGCAAATTCCAAGATCACTAAAGAAGTAGAAAAGTGTAGAACAGAAAAATAACACAACCATATAAGACACCAAGATTTAAGTGGTTCGGCTTAACAAGCCTGCATCCACTGGTGGAGACGATCTAGGAGAAATTCACTAACAAAAAGTGGAGTACAAAGAGTAGTACAAACAAAACCACTCAAACCCAAAAGCCCCAATACACCCCAATCTCACTCAAAAGAGAATTAGATACAAAAGAGAAAAATATTCTCTAAAATTCTCTAAGCTTTTAGCACTCCAAAAGTGAGATCAAAATGAAGAAAAAATGGTGTATCTCTCCTTCTCTTTGCAACACAAGTCTCTCTCTCTCGGCAAGCTTTTCTTTTCTTCTTATATATATATATATATATATATATATATATTTTGCTGAAGTTGCTGCATCTCTCTTCTTTGATGACCGAATGGCTTCAAATAAAACAACAAAGCCTTTTCACAAAGCCTCTAGAAGAAGCTCAATGAATGGAGAAGCCAAAGTGGACGTGTGAGAGAGAAAACATAAGTCAAAAGTATGGGATGCCATACTGTTGTGGGGCCCACGGTAAGACTTGTGAAAACAAGTCACCAATTATGACAAATCTCCACCTTGACTTGAATTTCATCAAGTCTTCAACTCAAATCTCCTCAAGACGTCTCCTCCAACACTCCTAAGGGTAATTACAAACGACAAATACCAATCAAGCCCAAGCAATGCTTGAACTTGAGGATCGGAAGTGGCTTAGTCAGCATGTCTACTGGATTTTCCGCTGTAGGAATTTTCTTCACTATGATATCACCTTGTGTCATGACCTCCCGAAGAAAATGATATCTAACATCAATGTGTTTGGTCCTCTCATGATACATTTGATTTTTGGTCAAATGTATTGCGCTCTGGCTATCACAAAATACAACAGTCTCATCCTCCTGCAAACCCAGATCACTAACCAAACCTCTGAGCCAAATTGCTTCTTTCACTGCCTCTGCTGCTGCCATATACTCTGCCTCCGTAGTGGACAAAGCAACCGTCGACTGTAAAGTCGCTTTCCAACTAATGGCACACCCAGAGAGAGTGAAAACAAAACCTGTCAGAGATCTTCTTTTATCCAAATCACTAGCATAATCTGAATTAACATAACCAGTGACACTGGAACTGATACCACTGCCTCTATCATAGACTAAGCCAACATCTGTAGTACCCTTTAAATAACGGAGTATCCATTTCACTGCCTGCCAGTGAGCCTTGCCCGGATTCGCCATGTAACGACTAACAACACTGATTGCTTGAGAAATATCTGGACGAGTGCACACCATAGCATACATGATGCTTCTAACTGCACTAGAGTAAGGGACACGCGACATGAACTGCTCTTCCTCCTCACTCTGTGGCGCTGACGCTACTGAAAGTCTAAAATAAGCTGCAAGTGGAGTACTCACTGGTTTAGAATTATGCATACCAAAGTGTTCAAGTATTTTCTCAATGTACTTTTTCTGTGACAAGTACAACTTTCCCACTTTTCTATCTTTGTGAATCTCCATACCAAGGATTTTCTTCGCAGTACCCAAATCCTTCATTTCAAACTCATCACTCAACATAGATTTCAATCTCTTAATCTCCAACATGCTTTTAGCAGCAATAAGCATGTCATCCACATAGAATAACAAATAAACAAAAAAATCATTAGACAATTGCCTGTAATACACACAGCTATCATAGCTACTTCTTATGTAACCATGTCCAGTCATAAAGCTGTCAAAGCGCTTGTACCACTATCTTGGAGATTGTTTTAAACCATACAACGACCTCCTCAACTGACAAACATGATCTTCTTTACCTTCAGCAATGAACCCTTCTGGCTGATGCATGTAAATGGTTTCCTCAAGCTCACCATGTAGAAATGCAGTTTTCACATCAAGTTGCTCAAGTTCCAAATCATTTAAAGCAACCATGGCAAGCAAAACACGAATAGAACTATGTCTCACAACAGGAGAGAAAACTTCATTGAAGTCCATACCTTCTCTCTGACTATAGCCCTTTGCTACCAAACGTGCCTTGAACCTTGCATCTTCAACACCTGGGATTCCTTCCTTTTTCTTGAAGATCCATTTGCAACCAACAGTTTTAGCGCCTTTAGGCAATTTCACAAATTCCCATGTTTGGTTCTTATGAAGAGACTCAATCTCCTCATTGATGGCAATAACCCATTGAGCAGACTCACTACTTGTGACAGCTTCTGAGTAAGTGGAAGGCTCCTGGACTGCAGTGTCCTCTGCCACAGTAAGTGCATATGCTACCAAATCTGCATAGCCATATCTCTGAGGTGGCCTAATCTGCCTCCTCTGTCTACCAGCCGCAATACTGGTCTCTTGCTCTTCTTGTGGATCATCATCATCAGGACTGGAATCATGAACATCTGTAACAAGCTGATCTTGAGTGTTATCTCGCACCCTCTGTGAAGCCTCTACCTGAAACTCCACCTCCTTGCTAGAACCCTGCTCCTTTCCTGTAGAAACAATAGACTCCTTCTCGGGTGAAGCATGGCAAATTCATCAAATACAACATCTTTACTGACTATAAACTTAGGTGATTTAGGATCAAAACACCACAATCTATATCCCTTCACCCCATCCGTATATCCTAGAAATATACATTTCTTTGACCTAGGCTCAAGCTTACCATCATTCACATGACAATAAGCAGGACAACCAAAAGTTTTTAAAAATGAATAATCAGCAGGAGTACCAGACCATACCTCATAAGGAGTTTTACAATCAATGGCTGTTGATGGAGAACGGTTGACCAAATAACAAGCAGTATTGACTGCCTCAGCCCAAAAATCTCTAGACAACCCGGCATTTGAAAGTAAGCAACGCGCTCTTTCCAAGAGAATCCTGTTCATCCGCTCAACTACCCCATTTTGCTGTGGAGTATGACTAATTGTGCGATGTCTAGCGATGCCTTCATCCTTGCAGAATTTATTAAATTCACCACCACAAAATTCCATGCCATTGTCTGTTCTGAGTCGCTTGATTTTCTTCCCAGTCTGATTCTCAATTAATGTCTTCCATTGCTTAAAAGTGACAAACACATCACTTTTCTTCTTCAAAAAATACACCCAGACTTTTCTTGAATAATCATCAATAAATGTAGCAAAGTATCGAGCACCACCCTTTGATGGAACCTGAGAGGGACCCCATAGATCTAAATGGATATAATCCAATGTACCATTTGTTCTGTGGATGCCTGTACTGAACTTGACTCTGCACTATTTTCCGAACACACAATGCTCACAAAAGTCAAGAGATCATGTTTTCTGGTCACAAAGCAAACCCCGCTTGCTCAGGATTGTCATACCCCTCTCACTCATATGACCCAACCGCATATGCCATAACTGGGTAGTGTTTGAATCTGGATCATCTGAAGAAGACACAGTAGCTGAACCTGTTACCGTACTACCCTGAAGAAAGTAAATGCCATCAACCTTGTTACCTTTCATTATAACCAATGAGCCTTTGCTAACCCGAATAACTCCACCTTCACCAGGAATACTTGTATCCAAGGGAGTCCAAAGTGCCCAATGAAATAAGATTTTTCTTCAAATCTGGTATATGTCGAACATTCGTCAAAGTCCTCACAATCCCATCATGCATCCTAATTCTGATTGTACCAATACCAACAATCTTGCAGGCAACATTATTTCCCATCAAGACTGAACCACCATTAACTGAATCATAGGTAGTAAACCAATCCCTTTTAAGGGACATATGAAATGTACAAGCAGTATCAAGGACCCACTTGTTATTAGAACGATCATTAGAAATGGTAACTGCAAGGACAAGGTCTGAACCCTTAGATTTTCCTTCGACAACACCAGCCACAGAAGAGGAACTTTGCTTGTCACCTTCCTCTTTATTTTTTAACTTCGGACACTCGGATTTATAATGCCCATACTTTTTACAGTAGTAACACTTTACTTTCTTCTTTGACCTGGACTGTGATCGGCTTCTTGATTTACCTTTACCCGAATCCCTCTCACTAGATCGACCTCTAAAATTAAAAGAATTTTCTAAACGACCCTTAACAAATAAACTCTCTGCCTGATTATCACTACCTTTAGTATTCAATCTTGTCCTCAACTCCATAGAATTTAAAGCAGATTTAACATCTGCTAAGGAGATAGTATCTCTACCATACAACATTGAATTAACAAAATTATCAAAAGCATCCGGTAGTGAACACAACAAAATCAGGGCTTGATCCTTATCATCTACTTTAATATCAATATTTTCCAGATCCAAAATAATTCTATTAAAGTCATCAAGATGATCACAAAGAGGCATAACTTCTTTCATCTTGAGGGTATATAACCGTTGCTTCAAATACAATCGGTTAGTGAGGGATTTCTTCATGTACAAGCTCTCCAGCTTCTTCCAAAGTCTAGCGGCTGTTTCTTCATCAGCAACTTCTCTTAAAACTCTTTCTGAAAGAGAAAACAAAATTGCACTGTGGGTTTTTTCTTCAAGTTCCTTCGTTTCCTCCGTTGATGATGTTGATGACACCTCGCCATCCAAAATCTTCGCCAAGCCTTGTTATCGTAACAAAGCTCGCATCTTGATGCGCCAAAGGCTGAAACTATTCTGTCCATCCAACTTCTCTACTTCAAATTTTGCAGTAGCCATCCCGCAAAATAAATACCCGAGCTCTGATACCAGTTTGTTGTGACAAATGCAAATTCCAAGATCACTAAAGAAGTAGAAAAGTGCAGAATAGAAAAATAACACAATCACACAAGACACAAAGATTTAAGTTGTTTGGCTTAACAAGCCTACATCCACTGGCGGAGACGATCCAGGAGAAAGTCACTAACAAAAAGTGGAGTACAAAGAGTAGTACAAACAAAACCACTCAAACCCAAAAGCCTTAATACACCCCAATCTCACTCAAAAGAGAATTAGATACAAAAGAGAAAAATATTCTCTAAAATTCTCTAAGCTTTTAGCACTCCAAAAGTGAGATCAAAATGAAGAAAAAATGGTGTATCTCTTCTTCTCTTTGCAACACAAGTCTCTCTCTCTCGGCAAGCTTTTCTTTTCTTCTTTCTCTATTTTTTTTTTCTTGCTAAAGTTGCTGCATCTCTTTTCTTTGATGACCGAATGGCTTCAAATAAAACAACAAAGCCTTTTCACAAAGCTTCTAGAAGAAGCTCAATGAATGGAGAAGCCAAAGTGGACGTGTGAGAGAGAAAACATAAGTCAAATGTATGGGATGCCATACTGTTGTGGGGCCCACGGTAAGACTTGTGAAAACAAGTCACCAATTCTGACAGCATTCATGGATTAACATATTCCCAGCAGTTCTGATGATTTATATGTTTCATAATCTGTACATTCTAAGTGGTTGATGAGGTCAATGATGTCATCCCCTGCCGTTGCTTGCTAGTTTTTATATAAGCATATGGCAATCTGTTGGATTTTCCATGGAAATTCTCTCAGGTAGGGGATGTGAGACCTACTTTTACTGCATGACAAATGCCATGGGTTTCAACTGATGCTGGGGATTTTTATTTCAAATTTCCCTACTCTTATATGTTGTTTTTGTAACTTATTACAATCCCTGTTGATATTTTTCAGAGGGGGTTTTTTTTAGTAGCAATGGCTTTCAATAACATTCTGGAAGTCGAAGGCAATATTTCTTGGCAATGGTCTGGTTGCTATTGTATCTGGGTCGTTTGGAAATCTAAACAAATACCTTATGCTTTTAAATATAAAAACTCGAGAGAGAGAGAAAATCGAGATGGCTTGTTCTACAATGGAGATAATGGAGAGAGATAGTTACAATGATAGGATATATAGTATGATTAGATATAAAAAATTACACACATCCTCCACGACCGCGCTATTGAAAAGCCCCACATCAGCGGCCCCAACGACCATGTGATATCCACGTCTCTTCAGATCATCAGGCCCATCAAACGGTTGCGAGATCCTTGAAAAGAAAGACCCACCAAATTTGGGCCCAACACCATCCAGCACCGCCTTCTCTACGATGTTCACCATCCCTCTCACCTTCTTGTTCCCCATGTCCCCCTCCACGAACTCCACCTTACCAATGATGGACCTAGGGGGACTGGGAGTGGCCTCGGTCCCCCAAATCATAAGAAGAAAAAAAAAATTAGTAAAAAAAAAACAATTTTTTTTTGCCTGGTTCCTTCCCAAATTGAAACATGGGTCCGTCCTTGCACCTTGCACATGATCAGCAACTCGTCCTCATAACGACCCAAGTACCCTTCGTCGATGCCGTAACCGGAGGTCCTCACGAGCGTGTGGGAGGAGCCGTGGAGCCCATTGGGCAGGAAGTGACAGTAGGAGACGATCCGCATTCATATCGGGCCGCATTCGTGTGATCTGAGTGCCAGCCACCAAACACAGCTTAAAACCTTTTCACATTCTCCGCAGCTCCGCCCACACACTCGTGAGGGACTTCGGTTACGGCATCGACGAAGGGTACTTGGGTCGTTACGAGGATGAGTTGTTGATCGTGTGCCAGGTGGAGTCCATGGAGGGTGTCAAAAATATGGGAGAGATCGCGGCCGTTGATAGCGTGGACTGCACTCATATAGATATGGGGCTGTGTAATCTGAGTGCCAGTTAGGGGACTTGGGAAACAAGAAGGTGAGAGAGATGATGAACATCGCAAAGAAGGCAGTTCTTGGTAGTGTTGGGTCCAAATCTGGTGGGGTCTTCTTGTCAGGGATCTTGTAACCGTTCGATGGGCCTGATGATCTGAGGAGATGTGGATATCACATGGTCGCTAGGCCCATTGATGTGGGGCTTTTTAGGAGCCCGGCCGCGGAGAATGTGAAAAGGTTTTAAGCTAGGTTTGGTGGACGGCTTTGATGATGATAACTATAAGGATGCAGCTACTGAGAAATAGTGGAGGAAGAGATAAAGAAGATGATCGTAAAATTAAGATATCCTAGAAACATAGAACGTAAATATAAATCAAGAGAACATAATGTTAAAGCTAGATTCAGCATATATGGGTCAAAATTGGTTGATTCACCGGCCACCACTCAACTGTGTGTTGAGTGGCAGACGAACTGTGTATTGTAAGACAAAAAACCAATGGGTTTGTTATGAGTTTTGGGGTCATGATGTTTTTGCAATTCCCGTGGGTAGTTGCCAAGTGGGTTTGAGTTTTGACTCATGCATATGGGCTGATGATATATGAGTTTTGGGGTCATGATGTTTTTGCAATTCCGGTGGGTAGGTGCCAAGTGGGTTTGAATTTTGACTCATGCATGTGGGCTGATGATATATGAGTTTTGGGGTCATGATGTTTTTGCAATTCCGGTGGGTAGGTGCCAAGTGGGTTTGAATTTTGACTCGTGCATATGGGCTGATGATAATGGTATATTTGAACCCAAGATCTTAACTTTCGTTATATTTTTCTTGGAGAGAGTCTCATTTGAAACAGAGTTCGTTGGTCATTTATTCTCTGCCAAGTATTGATGATGACAAAGATATAAAATATTTGACTGCGATTAATTTCAGATCTTTTCCTGTTGAAAAGTTATGAAATTCTATATTGAAGATAGTTTTTAATTTCCGAAAAGCATCTAGGAGCCCTTTGAGTTTGGAGAAATTTCAAATGATGTTTGGAATTAAAGTAAAAAAAAAAAAAAAAAGGCTT
Source organism: Corylus avellana (assembly GCF_901000735.1). Lineage (NCBI taxonomy): Eukaryota > Viridiplantae > Streptophyta > Magnoliopsida > Fagales > Betulaceae > Corylus > Corylus avellana. The sequence continues at coordinate 31,013,464 of NC_081543.1, read as the reverse complement.
GGAGGCATGCTTAGTTTTGCTTTCTTATTAGTTCATAATTGGCTTGGTGTTTTGTTGGATTTTGCCTAATTATTTTTAAGACCTAGGGGGTTATGCGTGCATTTTGTGTGTTGATGACTAACAAGTAGCTAACTGGTGTACGATGTACTGTACCTGACTGGCATCTTCAAGTGAGTTCATTGAAGATACAATTTTAACTAATGTAAACATGAATCACAGAGATGAGCTAATGCGTGCTTGTCCTGTACTGGTGGCTTAATTTGAAGAATTTCTACTAGTTGTTTGTCATTTAAAAAGTGGAAAATTGAGAACCCTTTTATTTTTATTCATTCACCTTTAGAAATTCTCATTAGATAGATGTCATGGCGGCTAAGAAACCCTAATAGAATTATTTTGCATTTGAGGGCCAAGTTCTTATCTATAAAGACTTTCAAACTAAATAGAAGATTCTCAAGGTTATCAGAGCTTTGTTTGCGTTGTAGTTGGCTGGAATCTTCTTCACACTCTTCATGAAAATTAATGACTTTTGTTTTGTTTTGTGTTTTTTGAAAGTTTATTTTCTTATTTAGTCCACTTTCCCAAATTCTTGCAGATGCTGTAGTTTCTCTCTAGTGCCATTCCTCTAGAAGTTCCCCTTAACTGCATTGTCAACTCTCTTGTTTATGAGTAGTTACAGTATTTGAGAAGGTAATAGCAATGTAAATTTACTTGTATTTATTTGTCTTCATTTTGCATGATTGCTTGATTTAGTTCTCGGTGAAAAGAGTATTCTTGAGTTGTAGAAATAGATTGATCTTCGTTTGGTGGTTTTTGAATAGTTGTAATATTGAATCTTTGGCGTAGTCATTCACGTCTATCAATCAATGTAACTCTTAATCGAATAATAAATTCTTGCTTCGAAGAAAGCATTGCAAGACTTTATATACTAATAATGCCCTCCTATTTGCAGCATAATAAAAGTATAAGAAGTTTGATGAATAATCAAAATAAAAAGGGAGAAAAAAAGAAACAAAGGAAAGGGAAGATGGGTTAATTTTTTCTTAGTTTATATCTAATTTAGTTTACTAAGCCACTATTCTTGTACTTAGGACTTGGTTCTGTTGATATAGGAATTAACTTATTAAACGGATATGCAACTACATTTTTCTTTTGTTTTTTGCAAAACATGTGACGATATAAATCAACTGAAATGTATATATATAGCCATTTCGGGAATTAATGTCATTACATATTAATAATAGAGGGATGATAGGTTCTCAAATTAGAGGCTCAACTTAAATCTAACTTTTGCCTTATTTTTTTATTTTTTTTAAAATTAAATAGCTATTAGCTAATAAAAAAAAATGTGTGAATGAATAATATCTATTTTTTATCCTTCTTTTATTTGATATTTTAAAAAAAAATTACAAAATGATTTGAATAATATCTATTTTTGATCCTTCTTTTAATTGGTATTTAAAAAAAAAAATACAAAATGAAATACTGAAACATATTTTTGACGGGTCATGCCAAGTGTAAAAAGTCGGTGGCTAGTCAAGATTATTTTACTACAAATACTAAAACATATTTTCGAAGTTCTAAACAATGCCTCCTTTTACATCTAGCTACGTCTCAATCCTCAGAAAAAAGTCCTTCACTTTCAGTTTCACCACCACCGCCTTCAAATTCCAAAACCCCATGACCATGAGCACACTCGCAGATGTCTCCACAATCTCCACCCCAAAAACCCTCAAATCCCGTCTTCACAATGGCGATACCCTCTACGGCCTCTTTCTCCTCAGCTTCTCGCCCACTTTGGCCGAGATCGCCGGCCTCGCCGGCTGCGACTACGTCGTCGTCGACATGGAGCATGGTCCCGGCGGCGTCTCCAATGCGCTCTCCTGCCTTCACGCCCTCGCTGCCGCACGTACCCCGCAATCCTCCGGCTACCTGAGAACTGCCCCACTTGGGCAAAGAAGGCCCTGGATCTTGGCCCACAGGGGATCATGTTCCCCATGATCCAAACCCCAGATGCCGCCAAGCAGGCTGTCTCGTACTGTCGCTTCCCTCCCAAAGGGGTCCGCGGCTCGGCCAACACAGTCGTGAGGGCCTCGGGTTACGGTATCGACGAAGGGTATTTAGGTAATTACGCGGAGAATTTAATGATCATGTGCCAGGTGGAGTCCGAGGAGGGGGTCAAGAACGCAGAGGAGATCGCCGCCGTTGATGGGGTGGACTGCATTCAAATAGGGCCGCGAGATCTGAGTTTCAGCATGGGGTACCTGGGAGACATGGGTAACAACAATGTGAGGGAGACGATGAGAGTCGCCGAGAAGGCCGTGCTGAGTGGTGGGGCCTACTTGGCCGGGATTGCGTCGCCGTTCGATCGGTCCAATGATCTGAGTAAACGTGGATATCATATGGTGGCTGGTGGCGTGGATGTGGCGCTGTTCAAGAGCGCGGTCGCAGAGGATGTGAAGAGGTTCAAGATGGGTTTGACGAAGGGCAAATAATGAGAAATAATGGTCTGTTTGGAAGGAAATTTTAGAATATTTTCTGTTTGTATTGAACGGAATAAATATCTCATCCTCAGTAAGGGAATGTGTTATATTGATAAGTCTTTTTCATTACCTTCTCTTTCAGAGTTGAGTTGGAATATAAAGATTAGATTATTTAAAATTAGAATTAGAATTAGTTATTTAGAAGATTATTTAGAAGTGTTTATTAATTTAGGTGTTATCTTATTGTATTTCTATTTGAAAATCATGTTGCCGTTTTAATGAGAAATGAGATAAATTATTTGGTAAATTGTGATATTATCTTAAGGATGTTAATACGGTTAGCGGTTATTGCCAATAACCGCTAACCGTAACCGCATTAGCGGTTAGTGAAATAGGTAAATAACTGCTAACACTAACCGCATTAGCGGTTAGTGAAATAGGTAACCAGCTAACCGCTTTTTCAAAATTGGGTTTTTTTTTTTGGCTTTTTTTGGCTTCTTTTTTTTTTTTTGGCTTTTTGGGCTTTTTTTTAACTATTGTAGCATTTTTTACCCTCATTTGTTTTTTGTATTTTTAGTGTCTTCTTATGCCCAATTGTTATAAAAAGAGCTCATATTGAAAATAAAAAATATTTGACCCCAAATTTACATTTAATTGTACTTAATCATAATTGGTTAACTTTAATATATATATATATAAAGTTCAACACAACATATAAAAGAAGTTCAAATAAAACATATGATATATATGATTATATATATTATTTGTTATTATATAATCATATGATGTAATGATTAATTTATCATGTGATATAATCATATCAATTATAGTAATAATATTATTAAAATTAGAATGATAATACATTAATACTTCAATTGTGTTTATAAGTAATACATTCTTTAATCCAATGTCAATTACTTAATTTGATATTATACAAATTACATTATTATTGTATATTAATAATATGATTCACTTGAATAAAGTATTTGAATTGACATTGAATCATATGATTAAGTATTGATATTATACATTTATATTATTCATATGCATATATGAATAATTATAATTTATAACATATATAGACTTATAAGTTTATAACATACATTGGAACTAAAGTCTCTATACTTAAATGTTGTATTAATTTGAATTAATATGACATGTCATATATATATATATATATATATATATATATATATATATATATATATAATTTGTTATTATATAATCATATAAATTAGAATGATAATACTTTAATACTTCAATTGTGGTTATAAGTAACACATTATTGAATCTAATGTCAATTACTTAATTTAATATTATATGAATCACATTATCATTGTACATTAATAATATGATTAACTTGAATAAAGTATTTGAATTATCATTGAATCATATGATTAAGTATTGATCTTATACATTTATATTATTCATATGTATATATGTATAATTATAATTTATAACATATATACACTTATAAGTTTATAACATACATTGGAACTAAGTCTCTAGATACTTAATTATTGTATTAGTATGAATTGGTATACTTATATGTTATGTCATATTATATATGTATAATTTGTTATTATGTAATCAAATGATTTAATAATCAATTGATATAATCATATAAATTATAGTGATAATATATTAATACTCAAATTGTGATTTAATTATCTAAAAAAAAAAAATTATGATTTAATGATCAAGTAATTATGTTATATGTATAAATATTATTATAATTATAATTATAAAAATATATTATATAAAAAGACGGTTAGTGGTTACAGTTAGTAAACCCAATAACCTCTAACCGCTAACTGCTAGGCAGTTATAGCGGTTAGACGGTTAGCGGTTAATACAGTTAAGCAATTAGCGGTTATAGCGGTTAACGGTTAGCGGGCAGTTTCTAACAGCCCGCATTGACACCCCTATATTCTCTTGTCTTGAGTGGAGTTTTATGGTCTCTCAACTCTCTCCCAATCCTTTAACCTGTCAATTAGTGTACAATGATGTTCAGGAAAAAAAAAAAATAGAGGAACTATTTAGTGTCATCAAGGCAATGGTGGAGGAAAACAAAGCCATCCACTATTTTTCATTTAATTGGGTTGGAATAATTTTTTAAAACCAATCTCTAAAAATATTATGTATTTTTTTAAGCATACAAGGAGTACATATATTTTTATATAAGTATGTGAGAAGTTTGTACTATTAAAAATAAAATGTGTAATTTTTACCTCGTATGCTTCTATTTACCAAAGAATAAAAGAGTAGGAAGTATTTTGCTAAATGAGTTTTTTTTTTTTTTTTTTTGACATGTCCGCACAAGAGGAGGAGAGAGATTCGAACTAGTGACCTCTGCTTCATGAAACATGATCCCAAGCCGATTAAGTTACTCCTTAAAAACCTAATTGAGTTGTTTTGAGATGGAGTAAATGATCAGGACATGGACATCAAGATGACAATTTTGTACTTTGATCTCAATTGCAAACTTTTGTGACAGTGGTCCAACAAAGAGGCGAAGTAGTCAAATCAAAATTGCACGCTGGTTCATGACCGGCTTATTCAAATAAGGGGCGGAGCTTGAAGAACCAAAACAAAATGTTTTTTGCTAAAAATATTTTCTTAAAAAACAATTTATTAAAAAATGTTGGTGTTTAGCGCGTATGAAAAATTACAAATTATATATATTTCATTTAATCATACTAAACTTTAAATTATGAAAAATGTTCCAACTAGGTCCCAGCCAAGACCTAGTCCTAATTGAGTCTCAATGGGTCCAAGTCAATTCCCGATTGAGTCTTAGTCAAGCCTCGATCGGGCCTTGGCGGGGTCTCAGTCAGGTCTTGACGCAGTCCTCGTCAAGTCCCGGTGCGGTCCTAGTCGAGTCTCGGTGGATACTAGTCATGTACGATAGGGTCCCGACAATGTCCCGGTCAAGTCTCGGTGACGTCTTAGTTGGGTTTGTCAATTTGAGAATAAAATGCTCAAATTCGGAAAATAGTTTACGGTTTTCAAATATGGAAACTGTTTTCCAAAAATTAAAGAGGCTTTTATCGTAAAACCGAAAATATTTTTCGTCGTTTAAAACACCCGAAAATACGAAAAATATTTTCTAAAAATTATTTTAGGCTGAAACAAACTAAGCATTTCAATTAAGGAATATAACATAGTATCATTCAATTTAAAATACCACAATAACCGGTTTTTTTTTAAAATTGGTTTTTTGGCTTATTTTAGGTATTGGGCCTAAAATAAGCCAATTTTTTTTTATTTTTTTTTATTTTCATAAGTTGACTTATTTTTTAAAAAATCTATTAGTTTCTTTGTCTAAATTAAAGGGGCTTTGTTGTGATTGTTCCAAATAATTAAAAAATAAACCTAAAAAAGTTCAAAAATCCTAAAAAATTAATGTTTTTGCCTATTTGGGCCTTAAAAATAAAAATTTAATTTTTTAAAATACCCTAAACCTAAACCCAAGTGAAAAAATATATATATTTATAAAACTGGTACCAGAACCGGGGTATCCGGTTCTTGGATTTTTCAAACCGGAACCAGGACCTCAGTTTCCAGGTTTCCCGGTAATTTTTGACACCCCTATCACAAAGGAGTAATAAACTCCTTCATTACAAGCTCATGGATACAATCAGGGTATTTTCCCCTCCACGTCCTTGCAATTTGTTCCCTTTTGGCAAGTCTGGCGACACAGTGCGCCACATTATTCGCTTCACGTCCCACAGCTTGAACCTTCCACTGTTCGAAACCTTTCAGAAGATTTTGGATGTCTAGCACCAGATGGCCTATCTTACTCCAATTTGTAGCCTCTGAGTTAATAGCGTCCACCACCAGCTTTGCATCACCTTCCAAAATTAGACGAGAGAAACCCATCTCCTTCCCAAATTGCCAAGCCTGGCCCGCCGCCCAAGCCTCTGCTGCCATGGGTTCAAGAAACCTAGCTCTAGATAGGCACCTGACAGCCAACGCCCTCCTCCTCCAGTTTCGAATCACTCCCCCCTTGCAAACCAAACCACGTTTTTGGCAGAGGGACGCGTCCTAGTTTAGTTTTACCCATCCCTGTTGCGGAGCTGTCCACATGGGCAGTGCATCAACGTTTTTTTCAGGAACGGTTTTGGCTTGAGCATTTGCTTCCGCGAATTCCGCCCTGGCAGCGATAGCTTGTTGGACCAGTATACTCGGGTGGGTAAACGAACCACCATGCAGTACATTGTTCCGACGAAACCAGACTTTCCTCGCAATTCCAACGAACAGTCTAAGTTCCTCCTCATCGCAGATCGAACACATTTCCTCCACCACATTCGTAGTGAACACACCCTTCATCGTGCCCCTCCACATTACTATGTCACACTGATTGGTACAGCTTAAGGGGATCGAGAGGATTGCCTTCACCTCATGAGGAAGGAAATCCGCCTCAATTAAATCCTTGTTCCACCATTGTGTGTCTCTGTCAATGAGTTCACAAACCTTGGCATTTGAAGCAAGAAGCCTACGAGGTGATTGGATGTAGTAAGTGGTAGGGAGATGGACCCATTTCTCCCCCTTGATACACGTTGTTTCACCATTCCCTATCCGCCAATACATTCCGTCCTTGACCGGTTCACACGATCCCATGATGCTTCTCCACGGGACGACGACCTATTTCCCACTTTAGCTTCTAGAATAGAGCAATTGGCGTAGTATTTCACCTTCAAGATTTTTGATACTAGGCTGTCCGGATTGTGCCATAGACGCCAACACTGCTTAGCAAGTAGGGCCTTATTGAAACAAATAAAATCCTGGACGCCCATTCCTCCACTTGCTTTTGCTACGCCCATCTTGCTCCATCTCATCCACGATATTCGACCATCACCCCACCAAAACTTTTGCATAAGGGAATTAATTTTGGAACACAATACTTTGGGAAGCATAAAGACGCTCATACAATAGGTCAGAATGGCTTGTATGACCATCTTCAAAAGGATTTTTCTCCTTGCTTGAGAGATGAATTTTAGCTTTCAATCTTGAAGTCTCTTCCACTTTATCAATGATTCCCTTGAACTCTTAGGTCCGCGATCTACCCACCAAGGTAGGCAAACCCAAATATGTGTCATAACGTTGTGAACTAGGAATTCTTGATTCTTCAATGATTTTAAACTTATCCTCCACAGAGGTATTATGACTAAAAAAGATAGCGGTCTTGGAAGTATTCAATTTCTGGCCCGATGCAAGCTCATATTTTTTGAGAAGGCTGGACAACCTGTTCCAATGGCATATGTCAGCTCTGCAAAATAATAAACTATCGTCAACAAAAAATAAATGGTTAAGGCGAGGTCCCCTCTTAGATGTAGGAACCCCCTTCAATGCACCATTTCTATCCGCCTGTGATAGTAAGGAGCTCAGCACTTCTGCGCAAAAGAGAAAAAGGTACGGGGATATAGGATCGCCTTGCCAAGTACCTCGGGACGGAATAATCCTTCCCGTAGGTTCCCCATTCACCAAAACTGCATAATGAGCTATGGTAACACACATCATAATGAGCTTGATCCAATTTGTGCAAAACCCAACCTCCCCATCACCGCCTCCAGAAAACCCCATTCCACCCTATCATACGCCTTGTTCATATCTATTTTAACCGCCATGTAACCTTTTGTTCCCCTCATCCTAGAGTGCATCGTATGTAGGGTCTCATACACTGCCAAGACATTATCCGTGATCAATCTCCCAGGAATAAAAGCACTCTGTGACTGAGATATAATATGCTACAAAACAATCTTAAGTCGATTAGCAAGGACCTTTGAAATTATTTTCTATAGAACGTTGCAAAGACTAATGGGTCAAAATTCTGTTACGCATGTGGGGTTTTTGGTATTAGGTATAAGAGCTATAAAAGTGGAATTCAACTCACTATTAATGATAGCATTATTGAGAGAATAGAGAATAGCTTTGCAAACCTCGGGCCCACTGTGTCCTAATTTTTCTGAAAAAATTCAGCATTGAAACCATCTGGTTCAGGGACTTTAAGGGGAGACATCTGAAACAGGGCGCACTTAATCTCGTCCACTGTAAACGGCCTCATCAAAGACACTTTCATAGGGCCCATGACTCACACATCTAATGCATCCAAGCACCTCTCAAAATTCCCACCACCCCCTAACGTAAACAATCTCTCAAAATAATCCACAAATGCTCCCCCAATCTCTTCTTCCATGTTACAAATCCCTCCCCTGTCATCAGTAATGTGGCTGATGTTATTCACCTTTCTTCTTTGGTTGGCGCAAGCGTGGAAGAACTTTGAATTCCTATAGCCAAGGGTCAACTAATCAACCTTTGCTCGTTGTCTCCACTTCAACTCTTCTTGCTCCATTTGGTTTTTGAGATCATTCTGGATTATTAAGGCTTGTACCAAATTTGGATCATTCTCCTCTCCTTGTATATTGATCAGTTTGTCATATTGGTCAATGAAATTTTGATTTGGCTTGCCCACCATTTCATGTCGCCAACTCAGCAAACCTTGCTTACATTTGTACATTTTGTTGTTTAGGCCTTTCCATTGATTTGTAAGGGGATTATGGGCACACCAACTATTGCTAATAATTTCACCACATTGCGGCTCTAGTTCCCACCCAGCTTCGAACCTAAAAGGGCGACACCTTTGCCTTCTATTAGCATTCCAATTCAAGAGCAAAAAGATTGGAGAGTGGGCCTCCACCATGACTTCCATCTCACTTTATAGCCCACACTAGCCTTGATTAGCCACCACCCTATCTAGCCGCTCCTTTGTAAATTCACCCTCCTTCTGACAATTACTCTATGTAAATTTTGGTCCCCTATATCCTATATCCGAGAGACCACAATCCACAAGGGTATTTTGGAAAGCTTCCATTAACCCACTTTGCCGACTATTTCCTCCAAATTTTTTAGATAAACAAAGTATTTCATTGAAATCTCCAAGACATACCCAAGGTTGAGGATCCAACCGAGAGATGTGTCTAAGTAGATTCCAAGCTTCCGAACACTTGCTAGCATCTGGGTGACCATAGAATCCAGTGAACTTCCACGGTGAATCATTCGGAGGGGCACTCACCTTGGCATTAATGTGTCGTCGACTAAAGTTCTGAATTTCAATTCCCGAGTCCATCATCCACAATAGAGCCAACCCCTCTCTTCAACCAACACAATCCACTACAAACACATAATCAAACTCCAATTTCACCTGCACTCGTTCCATCCTATTCGCACGTAACTTGGTTTCCATAAGGAAAACCATATTGGGCTTTTTATCCTTCACCATCCAGCGAAGCTCCCAAACTATTTGAGGGTTCCTAAGCTCTCGACAGTTCCAGCTCATGATGCTCATTGCGATCGGTGGGGTTGTCTCGCAGCCTCCGCCAATCCCGATCCATTTTTGTCTTCCCGTGCCACCACTCTTATACGTCCTTTTTTAATCATGTCCTCTCCTCCCTCTGTAAATTCCCTTATTTCCCTTATACCTTGGGTCACCCCATTGAAATTTGCAGAATGGGCTCCTTGGCCCAGCCTTCCACCACACTTCCACGTATTATTACTAGCCCTTCTCCTGCCAAGACCCTCCCCAGCAAAAGATCCTTTCATTCTTTCCTCCACGTCCGCCATAGTGAAAGCAGTACTATTGCCTTTGTTCCCCACCATTGGATTCTGAGGTGCTGTTCCCATGTCCACCTCATTTTTTCCTTGGGCAGAGTTACCATCTTGTCCCTCCCCACTCATGTCCTTCCCTCCTCCTATTTTCTTGCTTGCCATCTCAGCCAGAAACGCGTCAAAAACTTCTACAAGATTCCCTCCAGTATTTTCCCCGTTCTGCCTTAGAGTTAATAGATTCTTCTGTAACATCCCCAGCCCGTTAGGGTTAGGTTTGTTAATGATTTTCTTACTCGCAAAGATCCTTAAGGTTTATCAACTAACAATACTAGTATAACAATGAATGCATGAAAGTCTAGAATATCATGTCTAAAAATAATAACTAAATTGAAATATTCTTGTTTAACAGAAATATGTCTCACAGCGAGATAGAGATCCTTATTAAAAAAAAATCTATCAATCTCTGAAAGAAAACTGTGCCAACGCACTTATTAACTTGACTAATATGAAATCATAAGAAATCCTGAATACGCCCGCCCCCATTCCGGCCTCCTAGTGCAGCTTGGTCACCACCTGAAACAAGAAATAAAAACTGATGAGCCCAAAGGAGGCCCAGTAAGTGAAATCCACAACCATGAGCAGTTTTACTCCTTGTCCCGTTTTGAAAAATGGAACTCATAACTACATATGTTCCCAGTATATTTTTAAAGAAAACAGAAAGCAAATGAAATATGTTTTCATCAACAAAATTTTTGATAGTCTTTATCTCATACTAGGGCCCATGTATACTGTTAACCCCCATATACTAGGGTTGTGCGGTCCTTGCGACCTGGGATGAGATACTGTGGCCGCAGCCCCGTCCCCCGGCCAGCCGATTAACTCTGGGTGCACTCAGCATGGCAAAAATAAAACTAT
>NC_081543.1:30999096-31002361 GCF_901000735.1 Corylus avellana | reverse complement strand
ATATATATTCACTTGGGTTTAGGTTTAGGGTATTTTAAAAAATTAAATTTTTAATTTCTAAGGCCCAAATAGGCAAAAACATTAATTTTTTAGGATTTTTGGACTTTTTTAGGTTTGTTTTTTAATTATTTGGAACAATCACAACAAAACCCCTTTAATTTAGACAAAAAAACTAAAAGATTTTTTAAAAAATAAGTCAACTTATGAAAAAAAAAATTGGCTTATTTTAGGCCCAATACCTAAAATAAGCCCAAAAACTAATTTTTTTAAAAAACCGGTTATTGTGGTATTTTAATATCATTGTGGTATTTTAAATTGAATGATACTATGTTATATTCCTTAATTGAAATGCTTAGTTTGTTTCAGCCTAAAATAATTTTTAGAAAATATTTTTCGTATTTTCGGGTGTTTTATACGACGAAAAATATTTTCGGTTTAACGATAAAAGCCTCTTTAATTTTTGGAAAACAGTTTCCATTTTTGAAAACCGTAAACTATTTTTCGAATTTGAGCATTTTATTCTCAAATTGACAAATCCAACTAAGACGTCACCGAGACTTGACCGGGACATTGTCGGGACCCTATCGGACATGACTAGTATCCACCGAGACCTGACTAGGACCGCACCGGGACTTGACGAGGACTGCGTCAAGAGTCAAGACCTGACTGAGACCCCGCCAATGCCCGATCGGGGCTTGACCAAGACTCAATCGGGAATTGACTTGGACCCACCGAGACTCAATTAGGACTAGGTCCTGGCCGGGACCTAGTCGGAACATTTTTCATAATTTAAAGTTTAGTATGATTAAATGAAATATATATAATTTGTAATTTTTCATACGCACTAAACACCAACATTTTTTAAGAAATTGTTTTTTAAGAAAATATTTTTAGCAAAAAACATTTTGTTTTGGTTCTTCAAGCTCCGCCCCTTATTTGAATAAGCCGGTCATGAACCAGGGTGCAATTTTGATTTGACTACTTCGCCTCTTTGTTGGACCACTGGCACAAAAGTTTGCAATCGAGATCAAAGTACAAAATTGTCATCTTGATGTCCATGTCCTGATCATTTACTCCATCTCAAAACAACTCATTTAGGTTTTCAAGGAGTAACTTAATCGGCTTGGGACCATGCCTCATGAAGCAGAGGTCACTAGTTCGAATCTCTATCCCCCTCTTATGCGGACATGTCAAAAAAAAAAAAAAAAAAAAAAATTCATTTAGCAAAATACTTCCTACTCTTTTATTCTTTGGTAAATAGAAGCATACGAGGTAAAAATTACACATTTTATTTTTAATAGTACAAACTTCTCACATACTTATATAAAAATAGATGTACTCCTTGTATGCTTAAAAAAATGCATAATATTTTTAGAGATTGGTTTAAAAAAATTATTCCAACCCAATTTAATGAAAAATAGCGGATGGCTTTGTTTTCATCCTCCACCATTGCCTTGATGACACTAAATAGTTCCTCTATTTTTTTTTCCCAAACATCATTATACATTAATTGATAGGTTAAAGGATTGGGAGAGAGTTGAGAGACCATAAAACTCCACTCAAGACAAGAGAATATAGGAGTGTCAATGCAGGCGGTTAGAAACCGCCCGCTAACCATTAACCTGTAGTGTCCCAGAATTTTCAAAGCTATTTAAATAGATTATTTTGATAATGATGTTATTTTAATATCCATTGTAGCTAAGGATTTTTAATTCTTGGAAAATTTATGAGAGTGGTAATTAGAGAATGGTAATTGGTGAAATAATAGGATAGTAAATGGTAGGTATAAGGATGGTAGAATAAGAAGGTAGAATAGTATAGGGTTGGTGAAATAGTAAAATGAGGGTATAATTGTAAATTGAAGATAGAATGAGGGTATAATTGTAAATTGAAGATAGAATGAGGGTATAATTGTAAATTGAAGGTAGAATAGTATAGGGTTGGTGAAATAGTATAGGGTTGGTGAAATAGTGTAGGGTTGGTGAAATAGTAAAATGAGGGTATAATTGTAAATTGAAGGTAGAATAGTGTTTGATTTTCTCCTATAAATAGAGCTCTTCTCCTTCACAATTTTCACCACTCATCTCCTCTCCCATCTCTTGTATATATTCTTCCTTCTTCCGCTTTTTACTCGGTCTTTCTTCTTTCTAAGAGTGTTTACTCAGAACAGAGAGAGAAAGGGCGAGACCAAGCGCTACAAGAAAGAAAGAACACAAGAGATAGCGGACTTTAGAAATTAGTTTCAAAAGATATACTAGCGGTGTTAGTCATATTGGAGCAACTAGATTCCTTCATACCACTTTTAGCTTCAGTCTAGAGGTAAGTAAATTCACTACCCCTTCTAAAATTACTTCATGTCATGTTATTTATATATTCTTGTATCAAATTGTAAATGATTATTTTATTTACGTATTATGAAGTTATGTTGCATGCATGAAGGATTTCTAAAAGAATTATTTAGAAAGTTTATATTTCTTTAAATGCTTTTTAAGCACAACAAGTTTATATTTGGAAAAGTTTTCATTTTAAGAAAAGAAAGTTGAGAAATGATGATGATTATAAGAAAGAAAAAAAGATGATAAACCCTCCTACATGTTGCCCTAAGATGCATCAAAGATTCAAAAGAAGTACAAAGAAAAGTACAAGAGATGAGATAAATGTTTATGAAATGAGGGCACATGTATGGAGGAGAGTATTTTGGCCCCAAGATAAGATAAGATGAGAGTTCGGTACCGATACTCGGATGGAGGCGAAACCACTGAAGGAGGCTATGCCAGAAGGTGGTATTCCATCAACTAGACCGTTGAGTGCACCAAGAAAGAGTTAATTGACGGTCGGGCATGGCTGTGGCCACAGTTCAGTGCCATGGTCACAAGGACCCGCAACCCTCGTGCACATGGGTAATAGTGTACATGGGCCTTATTATGAGAAAATGATACTATATTTTCAACGAAGATATGCTAAGATGATTTACAAAGATTATTTATAATGATGCATTATGATGATGATTTATAAAGATGATTTACAACGATGATCTATTACTAGAAGTAATAGTATGTATATGTTACGGGAGATGCAACCGTACATACAGATATTATTATGGCTAGAATTATATTTATTTGCGAAAATGATTTTCAAAACTGAGAACAAGGAGTAAAACTATTTATGGTTGTGGATTTTACTTGCTGGGCCCCTTTGGGCTCATTCAGTTTTATTTCTTGTTTTCAGGTAGAAAGGATGCTGGAATAGGAGGTCGGAATGGGGA
>NC_081543.1:30980792-30998996 GCF_901000735.1 Corylus avellana | reverse complement strand
AGTCAACTAAAAATACTCTAAAGGGACTCAGGATTGTCACATCTTCTGTCTCCCCAATCCCAGCATTTTCCTGCGCCATTATCTCTGGAGATTTTTCAACGTCTCCATGATTCACATCCCCCATATCTCGGCTCTTTACTTCCCTTACTTTTTTTTCGTAATGGGCGAGTGTTCCTTGGAAGGAAAGGGCTGGCACCTTAATTCGCTTTCCATAGAATTCCCATCCCTTCTCACCGGCATACCGGAAGACTCGCCACCCTCATCGGAGCTTCTGTTGGGAGGTCGTTTCCTCCTTGGTGTTAAGTACTAAAATATTCATATTTTCAGCCCTTAACTTGCATATTTTAATCCTTTGGTTTTAGTTAATTAGGTCATTTTAATTCATTTTTGTGTTTTCCACACTTTTGTAGGCTTTTGGAAGAAAATGAAGTAAATCTGGAAGATTTGAGCTCAAAGAAAGAAAATGGGAAAAGTTGGAGCCCCTGACACTACGATCGAGCGCAGTACCAGAGAAGACAAAGTGTGAAGCAGCCATGTGCGATCGAGCGCACACGGGTTGCGATCGATCGCACCCGTGCGCAAAGGACATATCAAGTGGCGGCCAGAATGCTAATATTTCCATATTAGGGTTTTTCAACTCCTAATTGTAATAGGTTTTGAAACCCTACAAAATTCTTAGGTTGACTAGTTTGTCAAGGACTTTTAAAGCCTATAAATAGACCCTTAAAGTGTCTAGAATAGGTAAACAATTAGAAGGAGACTTTTAGAAAGAGAAGAATTGGAGCTCTTCTAGTTTAAGTTTGAGGTTTATTCTTTTCTTTTCTTTTCTTTTATGAAGATGTTTAACATCAACTTTATGTGTAGCTAATTTATTTAGTAGGATTAGATAAAAGTCCTAGTTATGTTTAGTTAATATTTCAATGTTGGCGCCTTAGTAATGATCTTGTTGTACTATTTAACTTGATTAATATCTGCTTGCATGAATTTCTCATATGTGTGTGCTTGATCAACATATGCATGTGGTATAGACTAGTTAGTTAAATCAATTTGGATGGCCAAGTCCTAGGTTTAATAAAAGTAACAAAAGAATCCACACTACGGTTCTTGGGTTAATCAACATGGGGAATCGGGAGTATACGCCCATGCCCTAGGCCTCATGTGTTTGTTGATTTCCATAGAGTATATGCTTTCCTAAGGAACAACTTAGTATACACCATGCTAAATCTGTTAGAAAAGAAAAGAGTTAGAGTATACGCCATGCCTAACTCGTTGCTTAGGAAAATCTATAGCTTAAGGAGTATATGTCATGCCCTTAGGTTGACAAACATTAGATATGCATAACATGATCAAAGTATTGGCATATTGTTATATTATCTAAGTATGATTAGTGGTGGATATCAAAACCTTACCTTTACCTTTTCATTTATCTTTAGATCTTTTTATTTCTTTGTCACAATATCAATTCAGTGACAAGTTGATATTTTTAATTAGGGGAAACTTCACTTACCCCCCTATACTTTCGCGCTTTTTGCAGACACCCCCCATTGTTCAAAACCTCTCACTTTGGTGTATCAAACTTTCGTTTCCTTTCAAATACCCCCTACCGTTAGCTTTTGCAGTGTAAAAGACCTTTCTACCCCTAAATTTTTTTTAGTAAAACATAAGGGCACGATTGTAATTTTCCACCATTTTAAAATCCTAACGGAAGGGGCATAGTGAAAGGAAACGAAAGTTGGATACATCAAAGTGAGAGGTTTTGAACAATGGGAGGGTGTCTGCAAAAAGCACGAAAGTATAGGGGGGTAAGTGAAGTTCCCCCTTTTAATTAATTGTAAATGATATCACAAGCCTCATGGGATCAATCTCGAACTTGTTGCACTATACTATTATTTTGATCTTGTGCACTTGCGAGTTAAAACGTACTAATTATTATCTATTAATTTATGTAGTATTTGGCACAACACCTGGGGTTTGCTATCTGCCTGAATTCTGCCCTTTGCTCTGATTAAACCTTTCAAAGCTATCATCTACACCATGTTGGGGCTAATTCCCTCTATCCGGTAGCGGACCCGATCTTCCTCCATACTTGCGACTTGGCGATTAAGCCCTTAGCCATGGCCAATATTGGATTGTAGCATTCTTTGATCTGGCATCATTTCTCTCCGGGCACCCCGTTCCCCCATGTTTGATTACGCCACACCGAAAGCAGAAATTTGGTAGTTTTTCGTATTGGAAAGTGATTAGCACGGAAGACCCATTTATTTTCAATTTTCTGCCTCTCTCGAGAGGTTTTTACAAGTCAAGCATGATCTTGACTCGTAGACATTCGCCCCATCCCATCCCTCCTTCATCAACATCCACCTCTAGTACTTGCCCCATCGATGAGCCAATTTGGTTGCCCACAGTGAAACTCATGCATGCCAGTGGGAGATCGTAAATGCGGACCCAGAACGCCGCCTTCTCAAAAAGGTATTTCGATGGTGGGGTCATCCCGTCGTAATCCTCGACCGTGAACAGGCTCCCTTCAACAACCCATGGTTTTCCTTCCAACACTCTCCTCTTATCTTGTTCCGATTCAAAATCCACCAGAAACAAGTTATCACCCAAGACTTTGAAGATGGGTGTCCCCGACGGCTTCCAAACACGTAGAAGTGTGGATCGTATAATCTCCTTACTCACCAGCCTATCCGCAATCAGCTTTCCCACCAGGCATGACTTCCCCTGATGAGTACCTACCTCCCATGCCTGCTGTTGGATTTCCATTTCAACATCCTCCTCATATTGAAGGGAAAAATTTTCCCACATCCAAGAAAGGTCTTCAGCCATTCCAAACTCAATGTGTACAGTTCGTGACTCCTTCCACTGCCGTCAGAACAGCCTGGAAAAAACTTCTTCTGCTCTAGGGTTGATCGCCGCCTAGAGAGAAAAAACTTTAATACCCTAACTGAGCCTAGTTTGTATCGATTGTGATTTATGAGTATATGCCGTGTAATTAGGTGAGAATAGTTGGACCACCCCAAAATCCAAATAGATTATGCAAAATTTCTTATTAAGTAGGTCACATAATAATATATTCTTATATCTTATTCAATAGTAATTAAAATAATATCAGTTGATACTAATTAACTTAAATGTACAATGCGTTGAAATTTATGCCTCATTATCAAAATGACAGAAATTCCCTACAAACCAATCTAGAGGAAATATCCTCCAACCCATGTAAAATAGTGTCAAGTGTCTATAAACATTTAAAATACACATTAAATTCTTAACCTCATTAATAGCACTTTACTAACTTAGACTAAATTTAATGTGCCTTTATTGAGGTATAAATTTCTGTCATTGTAAAAGTGTTACCTACACTTAGGAAAGCTACTGGTGCTTTAAGATATTGATTAAGATCTTACATTTTAAAGGCCGGTTATGTACTTCTCAAGAAACTATTGAGCAGGCCTTTGTTGGGTTTTACAAAGATTTATTTGCTATGGCTGGGCCCAATAATATTGCAGAATGTATACGTGCAATTACATGTAAGGTTACCCCGGAGATGAACACACAATTGGAGGATGTTTTCACTGCAGACGAAGTGTACCAAGCTTTGCTCCAAATGGCACCTCTAAAAGCCCCGAGGCCGAACAGATTCTCAGCTAGGTTTTATCAACAAAATTAGGCAATTGTTGGCCCTGAGGTATGTAGTACAGTTTTACATTTCCTTAATTGCTTGAAGATGGACGCCTCTATCAATGAAACTCATATTGCTTTAATCCCTAAAAAAACAGCTCGTAGCAATGTTTCTGATTTCAGGCCTATTAGTCTTTGTAACGTGACTTATAAGCTTATCTCAAAAGTGTTGGCTAACCGTCTCAAAAGGGCTTTTCCCTTTGTTATTTTGGAGAGCCAAAGTGTTTTTATCCCGGGTAGGCTGATATCGGATAATGTATTGGCGGTGTATGAAACACTTCATTCCATGCACACCCTTATATGGAGTAAGGTGGGTTTTATGAGGATCAAATTGGATATGAGTAAGGCATATGATAGGGTGAAGTAGGCTTTCCTAGAAGCAATCATGTGGAAGATGGGTTTTTTGGCTAGATGGACCGATCTCATCATGGGGTGTGTATGTACTGTCTCCTATGCTATCTTGGTGAATGGTCAGCTGGTTGGTTCTATCAAACCAACTTGTGGTATCCGGCAAGGGGACCCATTATCCCCATATATTTTCATTCTTTGTGCAGAAGGCTTGAGTTCACTTCTCTCTTTAGCTGAACAAAATGGTACTATCACAAGGGTGCCTACATCCAAATTCGGGCCAAGGCTTAGTCATCTGTTCTTTGCAAATGACAGTCTCTTATTTTGCAAAGCAAATTCGGTAGAGTGGAGGAGAATTTTGAGACTTCTTGAAAAATATGAGGCTGCCTCAGGTCAAAAAATAAATATGGAAAAGACTTCAATTTTTTTCAATCGTAATACTAGCCCTGAAAAACGGCTGAAGATCTCCCAATTATCAGGGATATGTGCAACCCAACATTATGATAAATATTTGAGGCTCCCAACTTTGGTGAGGAAATCAAGAATGCAGGCTTTCAAGAGCATCAAGGATAGGGTGTGAAATTGCTTACATAATTAGAAGAATAAGTTTTTGTGTCAAGCAGGGAAGAAGATTTTGATAAAAGCAGTTGCACAAGCTATTCCCACTTATTGCATGAGTGTATTCCAACTCCCACATATATTATGTAAGGAGATACATAGTATTATGCAGCGGTTTTGGTGGGGCTACAAAGAGAATAAAAAAAAAAATTCCTTGGATGAATTGGGAGCTTATGGGCGTTCTAAGGTGGATGGGGGTTTGGGTTTTGGGGATTTGGTATCTTTTAATAAGGCATTGCTAGCAAAACAAATCTGGAGGTTGCTTCAAAATCCAACTTCTTTGGTTGCACGTATAATTGGAGCAAAATATTACCATTCGAAGATGATCCTGGAGGCAAAGTTGGGGAATCGGCCCTCCTTTGCTTGGAGAAGCATTATGGCAGCCCAGTTGACCCTCAAGCAAGGGCTTATTTGGAGGGTGGGGAATGGACGAGATATTAAGGTGTGGGGTGATCGGTGGATACCAACCCCGATTTCTTTCATGATCCAGTCTCCAAGGTCTTTGCTAGGGAAGGATGCAAGAGTGGTTGAACTTATACCAAAGGGTGGAATACCCAACTCCTGAATACCATATTTCTTGCAGATGAGGCAAAGGTAATTTACGTGATACCGTTAAGTCCAATTCAGGTGCCTGATAAACAAATTTGGAGGTGCACTCCTAATGGGGTTTTCTCTATTAGGAGTGCATACCACTTGGAGCTGGAATACAATGCTAGGCAAGGGTGTGAAGCATCAGAATAGCACAATAAGAAGGATGTTTGGAAGGTATGGTGGCAATTGCAGGTCCCGAATATGGTCAAAATGTTTTTGTGGAGAGCACTAAATAATCTACTCTCGACTAAAGGACATCTCAGGCGTAAGGGAGTGGTGCAAGATAGTGCGTGTCCTCTTTGTGGACTGGAGGAAGAAAATGTGGCTCATGTACTTTGGAATTGTCCTCCAGCAAATGGTGTTTGGGGATGTGGGTCGATCAAATTCCAGAAAAGGTGTTGTGGTGGAACAAACTTCTTCAACATCTTTGAAGACATAGTCAAACGGTGTGACCGTTTTGATGTGGAGAGGTTTGCGGTGACTGGCAGGCGCCTATGGTTACGTAGAAATGCTGTGATTCATGGAGAACCATTTGTCCATCCCAACCAGATTATGAGAGAGGTGGGCGCTGCTATAGAAGATTTCCAGAGGGCGAATATGGTGGATGAACATGAGACGAGGCAAGCTCAGAAAGGTGATTCTGCTCTGTGGCAACCACCTCCGGTGAACTCTGTTAAAATTAATTGGGACGCCACGGTGGACCATCGGAATGGGAGGATCAGGCTGGGTTGTGTTGTCCAAAACTCATAAGGGGTCTTCGTAGTGAGGCGAAGTATTACAAAGAATGTTGTTGCTGATCCCACTACTACCGAAGCTCTTGCTGCTACCTATGCTGTACTTTTCGGTAAGGAACATGGTTATTGAAAGATTATATTTGAAGGAGATTCACTGCAGGTTGTCCAAGCAGTTAATGATGAAAGTCCACGACAAAGTAGCTATGGGCATATTGTGGAGGGAATCCGAGTTGAATTGCAAAATCGGGAGTAGGGATCTTTTACTTATGTAGCTAGAGAGGCAAATATTGATGCACATGTACTAGCTAAATAAGCTACAACCCATGTCATAGATTCAACCTGAGTGGAGGTGACTCCACCAAGTATCTGTGGTATTGTCAGGAGGGAAGGATCAATTCCCCCTCTGTGATTTGTTATTGATCTTTTATTGGAATGAAGTATCCATTTTTCATAAAAATAAAAATAAAATAAAAAAAATAAATAAATAAATAAAAGATCTTACATTTTAAAGGTCCAATGTGACGGTGTTTATTAGCTCTTGAATTTTTTTATTTTTTATTTTTTTAGTAAAGACAGATCTAATTGTTAATCGACAGTTAGACATCAACTCAATGAAATGAAAGTGAAATGAGAGTTTAATATGTAGCATTACTCATTTGATAGAGTAATACTAAATACTTTACTCCCACAGTTTGTTTTGTGTGAGCCGCCGATCTCCTCTGTGCTCGCTTTGCCGCCCACCGTCTATTGTCGGGTCTTTCTTGTGTCCCCACCGTGATGAACTTGCAACACCACCTTCAGCGTCAGTTTCCAGCCAGCACGCGATCAGCTTCCTCTTGGCTGTCGTTATCCGCTTAGTGTTTTTTTCTTGTTTTTTTCCCTGTATTTCCGTTTTTTCCCTATTTTTGCTTGTATTTCTATTTTATTCATTTATTTTCCTGTACGTTTTTCGTTCATGTTTTTTGTTTGTAATAAGGCTATGTCCTCTTTTTGATCTGCTCGTTGCTGCTTTGGTCTAGATCCTTGTGTTGTGGATGTGAACGATATCGTGGCTATCGGGTCGAGGAGGAAGAGTTTCAGATTGGCGGTTTTTTACTCTCAAGGCCAATGAATAAGCGCTACCTATACATTAGAAGGTGTCTGTTTGGTGCAGATCTGTTTTTAAACTTGATGAGCAGCCATGGGTTAGCGGATGTTTTGTAATGGTTGATTGGTATGTTGTTGACGTATGTAACTTTAGCTTCAGTTATGATTTGCTTTCAGAGCTTTTTGCTCTACTTGTAAGTGCTCTTGCTCGTGACCTTTTATCAATGAATGAATATAAAATTTTTTCAAAAAAAAAAACAAAAAGGGTGGGAGGCTGATATGGCAGTACTCATTAATACTTTAATTGTTTCAGTTTAAAATAAAAGCTGATCGACATTGCCACTAACACGCCCCAATTTGATAAGCAACCAAGGCTGAGATGATAATACATATTACAAAAAAAAAAAAAAAAAAAAAAAAGAATCAGCTCTTCATTATATTGAGAGCAATAAAAATTTCATTAATTACTTTATGTGCCACCGAGCACTTTTTAAATTATTGTCATGACCCTTGTCTTCTGATTACTCCAGCCTTCCTACACTCTAATCAATATCATCGGTAGAAAAAATTGAGAGAAAGAAACGTATGCTAAAACATTTGCATGCATGATAATATGATTTACAAGTCATAAAAAAAAATAATAAAATAAAATAAACTTGAAACATAATTTATAATTCTATTTAATCATCAGAAGTTGTAAAATAATCAAATCTATCTATCACGCTCTCCATCTTCCGTAATTAAACTTCCTTCCATTTTTCAAGAACATCATTCTTGTGTAACATGTTTACCCATTGAGCCATTATTGCATTTCTTACACCATGAGTGGTGTAGGTTGGCTTGTCCCAAAGGACCGTTTGTAAGCTCAATTTTATGGCCGCAAGAGGGTTGCTAAAGTGAGTGCTTCCCTAAGTGAAGGTCACTCTATAGCTGATAGCTCACACGTACAATAAAGTGTTGTTGCCATGCTATCCATATATCATTAACATCATAGTGAGCTCATAACATGCCCGGCACCGGTCATAACATCATCATAATGGTGCCATGGGAACCTAGCTAATGTACATGCATCTTTCATAAACGTAACATCATTGAGCTTATAAACTTTGTGCATAAACTTCATAAATATCATAATACATAGCTAATGCACATGCATCTTTCATAAACGTGACATCATTGAGCTTATAAACTTTGTGCATAAACTTCATAAATATCATAATACATAATATTAACGTTGAGCTCTTCATCATTTGTGCATAAATCTTTCATGAATCATTGTAAACATATATATCATAGCATTTTCATAAAAATTCATAGACATGATTGTGGAAATCATATCATTCTTAAAAATAATACGACATGTAGATAGTGTCATTCATCGTGATTTTCAAAATGCAGAAGGAAGTATTTAAAATGCATGCATCGTTTATAAAATTTTCCGACATTTATAAAACTTCATAAATTTAGTAAAAATGCAACGGTTGAAAGCTTTCCAAGTGTTTAATTACCTAGATTCCAACAAGTGCCAAAAAAAAAAAAAAAAAACCCTTCATCTCTCTCTCTTACGTTTTGAAGAGCTTAGGTAAGAACATGATGTAAGAATTTAACTGAAAGCTAAGTGGCCTTAATTGATTTTTAACATTTGTTTTACCATTGACTGACATAAGAAGCTCTTATGCAGGGCGGGGCTCCTTGACGAAGATTGTAAAATTTTATCTCTTTTATCTCCAAGCAAAAGTGTTATTTCTTTATGCATATAGATAATAGATTGGTCAGATGGCCTATAAAGGCTATAAGTTTCTTTTGCCTTTGACATGTCTCTGGACTCTATGTGTCTCTTATCTCTTGACATTAAAGCAGTTTTGATTTTTTTTTTTTTTTTTTTTCTAATTAAAAGGATAGGATGGGGAAATTAATTGTGGATATTCTAACCGAGCGTGACCATAGTAACATCGCACATGAGGGGCCTAGACGGTAGAAACCACAGGCGCTCTTTTAAGTTCGACTAAGCCATATTCTAACCCAGCCCCACCAAAGCATCAGTGGAAATTCAAGACGACTAATATTAATTAGACATATATAAAAATTTTTCATTGCGAAAATTCGACTCCACACCCTAATACATGTCCTAACTACTTAAAAATTTTCTTGCGTCATTGAACCATCACCTTGATGGTAAGCAATTTTGAATTGCTTCTAACAAGACTATTACATGTCAAAATTTGCTTCCCTCTTTTACACGTTACAATAAATCACAGGGACCTCAAACTGTTTAATACCTTTAAATTCTCATGCAATATCTTTTGCTGTTTTGACCTTTACGTCTTAAAAATCATAACTCTATATAAAATTCCTTATGAGATAATTATGAGCCGGACAAAGAGGGCGACCAACTGTGGCTACTTTATCTAGGTTATCATGGTAGCATTTACTTGCAGAGAATTGCTTAAGAAAGACTTATATGGCGAAAACTGCATGTGCTCTCTCAAGACCAATTGAGCTATTAGATTAAAAAAAAACCAATTGAGCCATTGCTTCACCCAGCCTTATCAGGGCATCAATGGATTCCTAAGGTTGTTAATACTAATCAAGCTTGTGTGAGTGATTCTCTATAGTGAAGATTCGAACCCACGCTCTAGTATATGCTTGGACCTTGTGGGGATTTTCTTGAGACCATTGAACCATCAGGCTTCTGTGAGTGATTCTCCATTGCAGATACTCGAATCCATATCTTAATATATGCCTAGACCTTATGAGAATTTTTTTGAAACCATTAAACCACCACCACCGGTTAGTGTGATGTGATTTGAGTATGTAGCATTACTCTTCATATGGATTAAATATAATCTTAACTATATGTGTATAAGTTTTTTGGTACCATTTTCTTACAAGCCGGTTTCAAATATGAGTTTCTATCCAAAGTTTATATTATTTGATATGAGAGTCATGCATCACGTTAAGTATATGCAACTCGTTGGGTAAAGAATAAATAAATAGTGATAAATAGTGTCGTGCACTCTCCCGAAATTATATACAACTATTTTTCAGAGTTTCTTAGAGAGAGTTGTTTCGGGTCCATTTTCTATCCCCTTTTTATCTTACAAACTGCGATGAACAAGTCTAATAGATCAAACAACGAGGAATTATATTATTGCATTCTCAAATTTATATCTCATTCTTAGAGAATAATCGAATGCTTATAACAAATTGTGGATCCTATTTGAAAAATAAAGAAAGAAAACCTAGTATTTCCACATTCCCAATTCCTAATAACGGTTGAAATATAAATAAAATATAAAATAATATAGCATGAAAGAAAAAGAAAAAAGAACGAAAGCGGAAAGATACATATGGACTACATCTTGTATATTCACTGTCTCTTATATTTGTTGAATTTATTTAAATTATTACATAGGTCTCTATTTATGGAAATGTAATAAATAATGAACAAGAAACCCAAATAAATTCTAAAATACATTAGAAAAATTGGAAAAACATAAATCTTACTATGAAAATAAAATAAAATATTCTATGAAAAGAAAGAATATATTCTAAAAAGTATAGAAATTCCACCCATTGACCAAATTAAGCAAATAAGTGGAAAATTTTACTTTTTAATTGTGGAAAATGGACAAATATAATTATGTAAAATGGAATCCCCGGGAAATCATGAAACCGTGGGACAATTTAGCCCTCCGATTTTCACAAAAAATGAAAATCCCCACTCATAAATCACGAAAATGACATTGACAACGTCCTTTTAACAACACCACCCTTTTCTAGTTTTCCTCTTCATACACACTCACTCTGTCTCTCTCTCTCTCTCTCTGAGATTGATCTGCGAGGCCGAGAATGGAGCTCTTCTACTTCTTGGTGTTCGGTGGTCTCTCGGCGGTGGTGGCAGCATTGGAGCTGAGCAAATCCAGCAAAGATCGGATCAACACCCCCTCTGCTTTCAATGCATTTAAGAACAATTACCTCCTTGTTTACTCTCTCATGATGGGTACGCGTTAGATCTGGCGTCTTTCCTTAATATCTCATCTGGGTTTTGTTTGTTCAAGCTAAATTTAGTGTAATGTGGGCGTTCCTCATGTTTGTTCATGTGGGTTTGTTACGGATTAGTGGGGTTTTCAACGGTGATTAGTGGGTGAGTCAATGCTGTTTGTTTATTTGGATCTCGTATATGTTTTGGATTGCCTTGCAAATGTTTGTGCTCGGGGAGGGGGGTTGGCATTGAATTGTGATTTCACCTGTTTGGTTGATGAGAAAGTGAAGGATCAGAATGAAAAAGAACATAAAATCAAAGATTAAATTCTCCGATGGAGAACTAAGAACCCAACTAGTAAGAAAGTTTGCTTTTGGTTTCATATATGTAGAGTAGAACTAGAAATTCACTATCATGTTTCCTTCGTTTTTTTTTCCCCATGGTGTATAGTGTTTCAGCTATCAAATGTGGCATTAATGTTTTGGGTAGTAATCATATAAATTAGCATGATGTTTGTTCCGAGTGTCAGTATGATCCGCTTGTCTTTATATCAGGACCAACCCTTCGCCATTGATTTGTTGTTGCTTCTGCCTTGTGGCGCTTATTCATGTTAATTTACACTAATTAATACTTTCATAAATTATTTCCTTGTTGTGTGGTGCCAAGATCTGTTGGCTGTAATGATATTTACCACGTATATTCTAGGGAAAACAATTGCTGATCAATAGTTGTCTCAATTTTTAAGAACTGCTCGAATTGACAGTGTTTAGATCTCTGACATTTTCCATGTTTTCCTGAATCTAATTAAATTGATTGCGGCAATAGCCGGGGATTGGCTGCAGGGTCCATATGTTTACTACCTTTACAGTCAGTATGGGTTTGGAAAGAGGGATATTGGGCACCTCTTCATTGCTGGGTTTGGATCCTCTATGTTGTTTGGGACAATTGTTGGATCTCTAGCTGATAAACAGTAAGATTTCATATTTTGATCTCTTTTTATTTGTTTTTGATCAAATTATTATTTTTTAATTCATCACCTGCCAAATCCAGGGGTCGGAAGAGGGCATCTATTACTTACTGCATAACCTATATTCTAAGCTGCATCACCAAACATTCTCCTCAGTACAAAGTTTTAATGGTGGGGCGCATATTGGGTGGAATTGCCACTTCTCTACTCTTTTCAGCTTTTGAGTCTTGGCTTGTCGCAGAACACAATAAGGTGCATCACTACTCTGCTGATGAATTAAGTTCTGCAGATCAAATTAATAACAGGTTTTAATGTCTGTTTATGTTGCAATAATCTTGATTGGCATATGCTTGAGCAATTTCATGGATTAACATATTCCCATCAGTTCTGATGATTTATATGTTCCATAATCTGCACATTCTAGGTGGTTGAACCTCTCTTTGATGAGGTCAATGATGTCATCCCCTGCCGTTACTTCCTAGTTTTTATATAAGCATATGGCAATCTGTTGGGTTTTCCATGGAAATCCTCTCCGGTAGGGAATGTGAGACCTACCAATTACTACATGACAAATGCCATGGGTTTCAACTGATGCTGTGGATTTTTATTTCAAATTTCCCTGCTCTTATATGTTGTTTTTGTAACTTATTACGATCCCTGTTGATATTTGCAGAGGGGTTTTGAGCAGCAATGGCTTTCAATAACATTCTCGAAGGCAATATTTCTTGGCAATGGTCTGGT
The DNA here is from genome assembly GCF_901000735.1 of Corylus avellana. Classification (NCBI taxonomy): domain Eukaryota; kingdom Viridiplantae; phylum Streptophyta; class Magnoliopsida; order Fagales; family Betulaceae; genus Corylus; species Corylus avellana. The sequence continues at coordinate 30,986,245 of NC_081543.1, read as the reverse complement.
AGCTATTGTATCTGGGTTGTTTGGAAATCTACTTGTTGATACTCTGGGACTTGGCCCTGTTTCTCCATTTGATGCTGCTGCATGCTTTCTGGCAATTGGCATGGCGATTATAATGTCATCTTGGAGTGAAAACTATGGAGACCCTTCAGAAAACAAGGACTTGCTTACCCAGTTCAAGGGTGCTGCTGTGGCTATTGCTTCTGGTGAATCCCTAAACTTCTGTCTTGATTCTATATTAATGCTTGATCTTTTATGAAAAAATTACCTTCATTAGATCCGAAAGCTAGCACGGATAATTTTCTAGACTATCAAATTACAATCCATATATTGTGAGTGGATAGAAAGATTAATAAATTAGATAAAGATTAGTGGAGCAATAATGCAACTTGTCACTATACGTTTCCCTTGGTTCCTTTTCCTGTGCATAGAGGGTCCAGACTCACTATTGGAAACCATCTGGGAATTTTAACTGCCAAAAGTTGATCCGTTTTGGTTAATCACCGTCATTCTGAACAAAAAAGTAGAAATATAATCAAGAGACTTCCATTTTGGTCTACCCACGTATTTCTGTTTTCTCTATCTATTTCTCTCTTTGGAAGTTCATTCAATGTTTACATTTCACATGGGATCAGATGAGAAAATCGCATTGCTGGGTGCCATACAATCCCTATTTGAAGGGTCAATGTACACCTTTGTGTTCCTCTGGACTCCTGCTCTAAGCCCAAATGGTGAGGACATTCCGCATGGTTTCATATTTGCAACGTTCATGTTGTCTTCAATGTTGGGAAGCTCTATCGCATCTCGACTGATGGCTCAATCATCTCCCAAAGTTGAGAGCTACATGCAGATTGTTTTTGTCATCTCCTCAGCATCCCTCCTGCTCCCCATTATTACCAGTGTATGTTGTAAAATTTTGTTTCCTCTAATTTCTTAATATGTATATATAAATTCAAATATTTTCCTTTGCTAAGAACTGGTTAACAGTGGAAACACTGCTTGGTATTATTAATTTTTTGGGGAATTCTGAACAGTTCTTGATAGCACCTTCCAAAGTGAAAGGTGGAAGTATCTCCTTTTCGGGGTGTATTCTGGTTGTTGGCTTCTGCGCGTTTGAGGCCTGTGTGGGGATATTCTGGCCATCTATCATGAAGATGAGGTCCCAATACATTCCTGAGGAGGCAAGGAGCACAATCATGAACTTCTTTCGCATTCCTCTAAACATCTTTGTCTGCATTGTGCTGTACAATGTGAGTGACACTATTGCTCTTTTATGAGATTTGATGTACAGCATGGGATTGGACAATGAATGCACCATTTGCTATGAGTAGCCTTCTCTCTATTACTAAGAGTTTGTTTGTATACTTTCCCTTTTGAAGGTTGATGGGTTTCCCATGACCATCATGTTTGGAATGTGCTCGATTTTTCTCTTTGTGGCTGCAATACTGCAGAGGCGGCTCATGACGATTGTAGAGAGCCAAAAGTCAAGTAAGTTCTGCAATTTGTATTAGATTCCCACGATTTACTTCTTTGTTTAGAAAGCAAAAAACATAAGTTGTTTTAAGTATTAAATATGTATCACAGTTGCTCCTAGAAGTTGTAACTTTGTGATTTGGGGGGGCTTCATTTAACCCTGGGTTTTTATTGACATGATCATTTATCAATATGTATTTGATTGTAGAACCACAAGACTGGACAGCACTGGAGAGGTCTGCGGAAGAAGAGTCATTAAATGTCTGATTGATTTGGAAGAAGAATAACCTTTGGAAGTTTGAAGGTTAAAAACCATCCACATTGTTCTATTGTGAATTGTTGGAGTGCAATCTGGTTGCTGTTTGGATTGATAAGGAAAGGGGGAATGTTGATCGAGTCCTTGCTAAGAAGGCATAAAGATTTTCAAGGGAACAACCAGGTGGTGGCCATTAACATAAAAGAGATTAGGTAAAAGAATTATATAGTTAGTGCTTTTAGATCTTGTCTTCTGCAATTACTGTAAACTGGTACTGCAAACGCTCTGGTATTTCAAAATTTAAGTTGTTTGCCATAATATGTAATGATAGCTTCGATTTTTGTAATTTCACATTTTTTTTTTCTTTTTCTATTCATTTTTTTTTTCAGTCGCACCATATTTTTTTTGAAAAAAAAAAACTCCAAAACGAAGTCCTTTTACAACTGTCATATTTATTTCACTGGATAAATAGACATCACAGGAATTCAGCATGTGAGTAAGAAGGATACAAGAAACCAAAGAAAAGAACAACTGAGAAACATAAGAACAAATAAGTAAGGAGGATGTGGAACAAAGAAGATGGAGAGCCTTAGCTGGGGTGAGATGGGAATGCATTAGGAGGGGCCCCATTTTGCCACATGGTGCGGGGCCAACTTCTGTGAACCCTTTCGGCCTCCTATTAGCATCCGCATTCCACTCAACTCTTATAAAAAGCTATATGAAATGGGCCACATTGTTCGAAAATTCAATTGCTATTTTTGTGGTGATTCTTCTTTTGATTTTAAAAGTGACTAGTCTTTGTAAATTAAACAAGAAGAAAAAGGAAAGAGTTAAGAGGACCCGACACTGGGGCTTTGAATTTGGTTTATGACCATTTTGTTTTTTGGCTCATGAACAACCTCTTTGCATTTACTTCAGCCATTGTTTGCACACCATTGAGATGGTATTGTACCTTACTACCTTAGTCAAGCTTGAGCTCTCACAATCGACCTAAGAAAGCTGATATTTGAACCAAATTGGGATGAAAATTGGCTAGGATCTTGAATTCATATAAAAATCATTTTCCTTCTATATTTTCACCGTCAAAAACAGGCGTTGCTTCGCTCAAGCACCCCTCAAATAGGCATCGAGTGAAGCACACTCCGATAGTTAAGTTAGTCTTTTGTGTGAAATAAAAACTGAATAGAGAGTTTCGAAAAGAGAGAGAGTACCTATGTTTGATTTTGAAAAGAGTGTATTTTATAATGAGTCTTAGCTCTTTTAAATATTCCAATCAGTGAACTGTTTTGGTGAGTTTTTTATAAAAGACGAGCTTTAAGTTTGGCCCCTCTGCTAAGTTGGCGGGCATACGGGTTGTTAGGCCTAGCGGAGTTGCCATGCCCAACAACAGTAATTAATGGCTTTTAAATAAATCAAATCCCCTAAACAACAAGAGGACTAATAGATGACCAAAATAATTCCACGGGAAGATAAATGAGATGAAGCAATATACAAGTTTGTGGATGAAATTTAAGGTCGGTCGCTTTCCAGTCCATACTGGTTTTTTTCCTTCAAAATTTAAGAAAGAAGATTAAATATCAGAAAAACCAACCATGTGAGGGGGGACAGGTTGCACCGCTATCCCTTGTCTTCTCCACATGATGATGATGATGATATTATGGGAGTCAATCATGTAACTAATAGTATTTCAGAAAACACCCCAACTCTCCTTCCCACCAACTGTCCAAGCTCATCTGCCTATTTTGAGTTGCACTCATGCATGAGACTATCCAACTGGCCCATGTGACATTATTCAGTTAAATGTTCCTCTTTGTCCCAAGGCTTTTATTTTTTATTTTTTTTTTAAAAAAGTTTAATTTAAATTTAAATAGAATTTGACTTGCCTGCGGTGAAAAAATAATTTGAGATCTTATATGTGATTCAAATAAACGGTGGGGTACAACATTTTTCTTCTCTCATTGAATGGGTTTTATCATCTTATGCCTATTAAGAGTAAGTGTTATATTTACTACTCTTTTACAACTTGAAGACTTACATGTATGCGATTAGATCCAAGTCAGCCACTCAAAAAAAAAAGTAATGTCCTCTAATCACATACTGATACGCATTAACAAGTTGTAAAATGGTTATAGATGTAACATTTTTCGCCAAGTAAAATAACCAGAACATAACTCAAGTAAGGGGTGACATTTTCTGTTCATGTGTTAAGATCGAGTTGTGTCGAAGCATATGTATAAGACTATATACGTTAACCATAACTCGACCAATTTAATTAAAGGGGCTAGACTTTTTAACCATAATTTAATAATTTCGTATTGAAATCGTGTTGGATTCGCAAGTCAGTGTCAAAACTTGTCAACTCTTATGTCGTGTGTCGAATTTGGGTTATGTCGAGATATGAACATAAGATTATATTGATCAACCCTATCCCGTATCAGGTCAAACCCCACGACTATAACCGGGTGTCAAAAATTGGAGTAATGAACTCAAGTCTAGGAAGAGGGGCATTCAGGTAAATCTCATTCGATCCTTCTTGCTAAACAATCACAGCCTGGGGACACTCGAGCCAATAAGACTCTTTGGCTCTCAGGCTCTTAAATTTGAGAAAGAGAGAGAGAGAGAGAGAGAGAGAGCGTGAGAGAAGCTCTAAGATGGCGAATCTCAGAAGTACGATGTACTTCTTCTTGTTGGCTTTTCAGTTCCTCGTGTTACTGCAAACCAATGTCTTGTGCTACCAATACAAGGTCGGAGATTTAGACGCCTGGGGAATCCCCACTTCAGCAAATCCACAAGTCTACACCAAATGGTCCAAATATCACACAATCAAGATCGGAGATTCCCTCTGTAAGTTTCCGATCATCATCATCGTCTTCCTCTCTCTGTATGCAGCTATGGCTTCTGATTTCTGGGTTCGTTTTCTTTTTTCTATATATTTCAGTGTTTTTATACCCACCAAGCCAAGATTCACTGATACAAGTCACGGAAGAATCCTTCAACAGCTGCAACCTTAAAGATCCAATCTTGTACATGAACAATGGAAATTCTCTCTTCAACATTACCGCACATGGGGAATTCTACTTCACCAGTGGAAAGCAAGGGAACTGCGAAAAGAAGCAGAAGCTCCACATTTCTGCGTTTTCTGGTAATGGGTCTGCAGATTCTCCTTCCTATGGTCCGGGAATTTCACCCTCTTACCCCACTGTTTTTGGCTCAATCCCACAACCGCCTTCCTCTTCTCTCTCTTCTTCTTCTTCTTCTTCGCCTTCACTAAGCTTCCCAATCTTCATCGCAGCTCTTGCTGGATTTCTGGTATCTGCATTCATATGTGAATGATTCTTTTTTCCCACCTTGGTATTGATTTTTTTTTTTTTTTGTTCTACATTATTGGTTAATATGAAATTTTTGGGTTTGTAATTCTTGGAAGCAACTTAATATAATGATTTGGTTCAATTGTTCAAATTTGATATATGTTTGTTCTTTTTTCAAACAGTAGAGAGAGCATCTAAAAATCACTTTCTCTTTTGCTGTTTTCTAAGAAAAGATGAAACCAGTTTAGACTTTCAATGTAAAAAGATGAAAGAGAGAGAGAGAGAGATGAATCTGTATTATAGCAGCTCAGCTCCAAGACAACACCGCCCGATATTATTGCTGGTGTCAAGGCTTTCCTGTTCCATTAATTTATGCACTTGCCAGCTGGGGATGCTCGTTTTCTCCGACATTTTCTCTA
>NC_081543.1:30961942-30980692 GCF_901000735.1 Corylus avellana | reverse complement strand
ATGGTAGCATTTACTTGCTGAGAATTGCTTAAGAAAGACTTATATGGCGAAAACTGCACGTGTTCTCTCAAGACCAATTGAGCTATTAGATTAAAAAAAAAACAATTGAGCTATTGCTTCACCCAGCCTCATTAGGGCATCAATGAATTCTTAAGGTCATTAATACTAATCAAGCTTGTGTGAGTGATTCTCCATTGTGAAGATTCGAATCTACGCTCTAGTATATGCTTGGACCTTGTGGGGATTTTCTTGAGACCATTGAACCATCAGGCTTCTGTGAGTGATTCTCCATTGCAGATACTCGAATCCATATCCTAATATATGCCTAGACCTCATGAGAATTTTTTTGAAACTATTAAACCACCACCACCGGTTAGTGTGATGTGATTTGAGTATGTAGCATTACTCTTCATATGGATTAAATATAATCTTTAACTATATGTGTATAAGTTTTTTGGTACCATTTTCTTACAAGCCGGTTTCAAATATGAGTTTCTATCCAAAGTTTATATTATTTGATATGAGAGTCATGCATCACATTAAGTATATGCAACTCGTTGGGTAAAGAATCGATAAATTGCAACCTATAAACTAAATAAAAATGTATTGATAAATAGTGTCATGCACTCTCCCGAAATTATATACAACTATTTTTCAGAGTTTCTTAGAGAGAGTTGTTTCGGGTCCATTTTCTATCCCCTTTTTATCTTACAAACTGCGATGAACAAGTCTAATAGATCAAACAACGAGGAATTATATTATTGCATTCTCAAATTTATATCTCATTCTTAGAGAATAATCGAATGCTTATAACAAATTGTGGATCCTATTTGAAAAATAAAGAAAGAAAACCTAGTATTTCCACATTCCCAATTCCTAATAACGGTTGAAATATAAATAAAATATAAAATAATATAGCATGAAAGAAAAAGAAAAAAGAACGAAAGCGGAAAGATACATATGGACTACATCTTGTATATTCACTGTCTCTTATATTTGTTGAATTTATTTAAATTATTACATAAGTCTCTATTTATGGAAATGTAATGAATAATGAACAAGAAACCCAAATAAATTCTAAAATACATTAGAAAAATTGGAAAAACATAAATCTTACTATGATAATAAAATAAAATATTCTATGAAAAGAAAGAATATATTCTAAAAAGTATAGAAATTCCACCCATTGACCAAATTAAGCAAATAAGTGGAAAATTTTACTTTTTAATTGTGGAAAATGGACAAATATAATTATGTAAAATGGAATCCCCGGGAAATCATGAAACGGTGGGACAATTTAGCCCTCTGATTTTCACAAAATATGAAAATCCCCACTCATAAATCACGAAAATGACATTGACAACGTCCTTTTAACAACACCACCCTTTTCTAGTTTTCCTCTTCGTATACACTCACTCTCTCTCTCTCTCTCTCTCTCTCTCTCTGAGATTGATCTGCGAGGCCGAGAATGGAGCTCTTCTACTTCTTGGTGTTCGGTGGTCTCTCGGCGGTGGTGGCAGCATTGGAGCTGAGCAAATCCAGCAAAGATCGGATCAACACCCCCTCTGCTTTCAATGCATTTAAGAACAATTACCTCCTTGTTTACTCTCTCATGATGGGTACGCGTTAGATCTGGCGTCTTTCCTTAATATCTCATCTGGGTTTTGTTTGTTCAAGCTAAATTTAGTGTAATGTGGGCGTTCCTCATGTTTGTTCATGTGGGTTTGTTACGGATTAGTGGGGTTTTCAACGGTGATTAGTGGGTGAGTCAATGCTGTTTGTTTATTTGGATCTCGTATATGTTTTGGATTGCCTTGCAAATGTTTGTGCTCGGGGAGGGGGGGTTGGCATTGAATTGTGATTTCACCTGTTTGGTTGATGAGAAAGTGAAGGATCAGAATGAAAAAGAACATAAAATCAAAGATTAAATTCTCCAATGGAGAACTAAGAACCCAACTAGTAAGAATGTTTGCTTTTGGTTTCATATATGTAGAGTAGAACTAGAAATTCACTATCATGTTTCCTTCGTTTTTTTTTCCCCATGGTGTATAGTGTTTCAGCTATCAAATGTGGCATTAATGTTTTGGGTAGTAATCATATAAATTAGCATGATGTTTGTTCCGAGTGTCAGTATGATCCGCTTGTCTTTATATCAGGACCAACCCTTCGCCATTGATTTGTTGTTGCTTCTGCCTTGTGGCGCTTATTCATGTTAATTTACACTAATTAATACTTTCATAAATTATTTCCTTGTTGTGTGGTGCCAAGATCTGTTGGCTGTAATGATATTTACCACGTATATTCTAGGGAAAACAATTGCTGATCAATAGTTGTCTCAATTTTTAAGAACTGCTCGAATTGACAGTGTTTAGATCTCTGACATTTTCCATATTTTCCCGAATCTAATTAAATTGATTGCGGCAATAGCCGGGGATTGGCTGCAGGGTCCATATGTTTACTACCTTTACAGTCAGTATGGGTTTGGAAAGGGGGATATTGGGCACCTCTTCATTGCTGGGTTTGGATCCTCTATGTTGTTTGGGACAATTGTTGGATCTCTAGCTGATAAACAGTAAGATTTCATATTTTGATCTCTTTTTATTTGTTTTTGATCAAATTATTATTTTTTAATTCATCACCTGCCAAATCCAGGGGTCGGAAGAGGGCATCTATTACTTACTGCATAACCTATATTCTAAGCTGCATCACCAAACATTCTCCTCAGTACAAAGTTTTAATGGTGGGGCGCATATTGGGTGGAATTGCCACTTCTCTACTCTTTTCAGCTTTTGAGTCTTGGCTTGTCGCAGAACACAATAAGGTGCATCACTACTCTGCTGATGAATTAAGTTCTGCAGATCAAATTAATAACAGGTTTTAATGTCTGTTTATGTTGCAATAATCTTGATTGGCATATGCTTGAGCAGTTTCATGGATTAACATATTCCCATCAGTTCTGATGATTTATATGTTCCATAATCTGCACATTCTAGGTGGTTGAACCTCTCTTTGATGAGGTCAATGATGTCATCCCCTGCCGTTACTTCCTAGTTTTTATATAAGCATATGGCAATCTGTTGGGTTTTCCATGGAAATCCTCTCCGGTAGGGAATGTGAGACCTACCAATTACTACATGACAAATGCCATGGGTTTCAACTGATGCTGTGGATTTTTATTTCAAATTTCCCTGCTCTTATATGTTGTTTTTGTAACTTATTACGATCCCTGTTGATATTTGCAGAGGGGTTTTGAGCAGCAATGGCTTTCAATAACATTCTCGAAGGCAATATTTCTTGGCAATGGTCTGGTAGCTATTGTATCTGGGTTGTTTGGAAATCTACTTGTTGATACTCTGGGACTTGGCCCTGTTTCTCCATTTGATGCTGCTGCATGCTTTCTGGCAATTGGCATGGCGATTATAATGTCATCTTGGAGTGAAAACTATGGAGACCCTTCAGAAAACAAGGACTTGCTTACCCAGTTCAAGGGTGCTGCTGTGGCTATTGCTTCTGGTGAATCCCTAAACTTCTGTCTTGATTCTATATTAATGCTTGATCTTTTATGAAAAAATTACCTTCATTAGATCCGAAAGCTAGCACGGATAATTTTCTAGACTATCAAATTACAATCCATATATTGTGAGTGGATAGAAAGATTAATAAATTACATAAAGATTAGTGGAGCAATAATGCAACTTGTCACTATACGTTTCCCTTGGTTCCTTTTCCTGTGCATAGAGGGTCCAGACTCACTATTGGAAACCATCTGGGAATTTTAACTGCCAAAAGTTGATCCGTTTTGGTTAATCACCGTCATTCTGAACAAAAAAGTAGAAATATAATCAAGAGACTTCCATTTTGGTCTACCCACGTATTTCTGTTTTCTCTATCTCTTTCTCTCTTTGGAAGTTCATTCAATGTTTACATTTCACATGGGATCAGATGAGAAAATCGCATTGCTGGGTGCCATACAATCCCTATTTGAAGGGTCAATGTACACCTTTGTGTTCCTCTGGACTCCTGCTCTAAGCCCAAATGGTGAGGACATTCCGCATGGTTTCATATTTGCAACGTTCATGTTGTCTTCAATGTTGGGAAGCTCTATCGCATCTCGACTGATGGCTCAATCATCTCCCAAAGTTGAGAGCTACATGCAGATTGTTTTTGTCATCTCCTCAGCATCCCTCCTGCTCCCCATTATTACCAGTGTATGTTGTAAAATTTTGTTTCCTCTAATTTCTTAATATGTATATATAAATTCAAATATTTTCCTTTGCTAAGAACTGGTTAACAGTGGAAACACTGCTTGGTATTATTAATTTTTTGGGGAATTCTGAACAGTTCTTGATAGCACCTTCCAAAGTGAAAGGTGGAAGTATCTCCTTTTCGGGGTGTATTCTGGTTGTTGGCTTCTGTGCGTTTGAGGCCTGTGTGGGGATATTCTGGCCATCTATCATGAAGATGAGGTCCCAATACATTCCTGAGGAGGCAAGGAGCACAATCATGAACTTCTTTCGCATTCCTCTAAACATCTTTGTCTGCATTGTGCTGTACAATGTGAGTGACACTATTGCTCTTTTATGAGATTTGATGTACAGCATGGGATTGGACAATGAATGCACCATTTGCTATGAGTAGCCTTCTCTCTATTACTAAGAGTTTGTTTGTATACTTTCCCTTTTGAAGGTTGATGGGTTTCCCATGACCATCATGTTTGGAATGTGCTCGATTTTTCTCTTTGTGGCTGCAATACTGCAGAGGCGGCTCATGACGATTGTAGAGAGCCAAAAGTCAAGTAAGTTCTGCAATTTGTATTAGATTCCCACGATTTACTTCTTTGTTTAGAAAGCAAAAAACATAAGTTGTTTTAAGTATTAAATATGTATCACAGTTGCTCCTAGAAGCTGTAACTTTGTGATTTGGGGGGGCTTCATTTAACCCTGGGTTTTTATTGACATGGTCATTTATCAATATGTATTTGATTGTAGAACCACAAGACTGGACAGCACTGGAGAGGTCTGCGGAAGAAGAGTCATTAAATGTCTGATTGATTTGGAAGAAGAATAACCTTTGGAAGTTTGAAGGTTAAAAACCATCCACATTGTTCTATTGTGAATTGTTGGAGTGCAATCTGGTTGCTGTTTGGATTGATAAGGAAAGGGGGAATGTTGATCGAGTCCTTGCTAAGAAGGCATAAAGATTTTCAAGGGAACAACCAGGTGGTGGCCATTAACATAAAAGAGATTAGGTAAAAGAATTATATAGTTAGTGCTTTTAGATCTTGTCTTCTGCAATTACTGTAAACTGGTACTGCAAACGCTCTGGTATTTCAAAATTTAAGTTGTTTGCCATTATATGTAATGATAGCTTCGATTTTTGTAATTTCACTTTTTTTTTCTTTTTCTATTCATTTTTTTTTTCAGTCGCACCATATTTTTTTTGAAAAAAAAAATAACTCCAAAACGAAGTCCTTTTACAACTGTCATATTTATTTCACTGGATAAATAGACATCACAGGAATTCAGCATGTGAGTAAGAAGGATACAAGAAACCAAAGAAAAGAACAACTGAGAAACATAAGAACAAATAAGTAAGGAGGATGTGGAACAATGAAGATGGAGAGCCGGAGCTGGGGTGAGATGGGAATGCATTCGGAGGGGCCCCATTTTGCCACATGGTGGGCGGCCAACTTCTGTGAACCTTTTCGGCCTCCTAGTAGCATCCACATTCCACGTAACTCTTATAAAAAGCTATACGAAATGGGCCACATTGTTCGAAAATTCAATTGCTACTTTTGTGGTGATGCTTCTTTTGATTTTAAAAGTGACTATTCTTTGTAAATTAAACAAGAAGAAAAAGGAAAGAGTTAAGAGGAACCGACACTAGGGCTTTGAATTTGGTTTATGACCATTTTTTTTGGCTCATGCACAACCTCTTTGCATTTACTTCAGCCATTGTTTGCACACCATTGAGATGGTATTGTACCTTACTACCTTAGTCAAGCTTGAGCTCTCACAATCGACCTAAGAAAGCTGATATTTGAACCAAATTGGGATGAAAATTGGCTAGGATCTTGAATTCATATAAAAATCATTTTCCTTCTATATTTTCACCGTCAAAAACAGGCGTTGCTTCGCTCAAGCACCCCTCAAATAGGCATCGAGTGAAGCATACTCCGATAATTAAGTTAGTCTTTTGTGTGAAATAAAAACAGAATAGAGAGTTTCGAAAAGAGAGAGTACCTATGTTTGATTTTAAAAAGAGTGTATTTTATAATGAGTCTTAGCTCTTTTAAATATTCCAATCAGTGAACTGTTTTTGTGAGTTTTTTATAAAAGACGAGCTTTAAGTTTGGCCCCTCTGCTAAGTTGGCGGGCATACGGGTTGTTAGGCCTAGCGGAGTTGCCATGCCCAACAACAGTAATTAATGGCTTTTAAATAAATCAAATCCCGTAAACAACAAGAGGACTAATAGATGACCAAAATAATTCCACGGGAAGATAAATGAGATGAAGCAATATACAAGTTTGTGGATGAAATTTAAGGTCGGTCGCTTTCCAGTCCATACTGGTTTTTTTCCTTCAAAATTTAAGAAAGAAGATTAAATATCAGAAAAACCAACCATGTGAGGGGGGACAGGTTGCACCGCTATCCCTTGTCTTCTCCACATGATGATGATGATGATATTATGGGAGTCAATCATGTAACTAATAGTATTTCAGAAAACACCCTAACTCTCCTTCCCACCAACTGTCCAAGCTCATCTGCCTATTTTGAGTTGCACTCATGCATGAGACTATCCAACTGGCCCATGTGACATTATTCAGTTAAATGTTCCTCTTTGTCCCAAGGTTTTTATTTTTTTTAAATTTAACTTAAATTTAAATAGAATTTGACTTGCCAGCGGTGAAAAAATAATTTGAGATCTTATATGCAATTCAAATAAACGGTGGGGTACAACATTTTTCTTCTCTCATTGAATGGGTTTTATCATCTTATGCCTATTAAGAGTAAATGTTATATTTACAACTCTTTTACAACTCGAAGGCTTACATGTATGCGATTAGATACAAGTCAGCCACTAAAAAAAAATTAATGTCCTCTAATCACATACTGATACGTATTAACAAGTTGTAAAATGGTTATAGATGTAACATTTTTTGCCAAGTAAAATAACCAGAACATAACTCAAGTTGGGGGGTGACATTTTCTATTCACGTGTTAAGATCAAGTTGTATCAAAGCATATGTATAAGACTATATAAGTTAATCATAACTCGATCAGTTTAATTAAAGGAGCTAGACTTTTCAACCATAATCTAATAATTTCGTGTTGAAATCGTGTCGAATTCGCATGTCAGTGTCAAAAATTATCAACTCTTATGTTGTGTGTCAAATTTTGGTCATGTCAAGACATAAATATAAAATTATATTGATCAACCCTATTCCCTATCAGGTCAAACTCCACAACTATAACCTATAACCTGCTGGTGTCAAAAGTTGGAGTAATGAACTCAAGTCTAGGAAGAGGGGCATTCAGGTAAATCTCATTCGATCATTCTTGCTAAACAATCACAGCCTGGGGACACTCGAGCCAATAAGACTCTTTGGGTCTCAGGCTCTTAAATTTGAGAAAGAGAGAGAGAGAGAGAGAGAGCGTGAGAGAAGCTCTAAGATGGCGAATCTCAGAAGTACGATGTACTTCTTCTTGTTGGCTTTGCAGTTGCTCGTGTTACTGCAAACCAATGTCTTGTGCTATCAATACAAGGTCGGAGATTTAGACGCCTGGGGAATCCCCACATCAGCAAATCCACAAGTCTACACCAAATGGTCCAAATATCACACAACCAAGATCGGAGATTCTCTCTGTAAGTTTCCGATCATCATCATCATCTTCCTCTCTTTCTGTATGCAGCTATGGCTTCTGATTTCTGGGTTCGTTTTCTTTTTTCTATATATTTCAGTGTTTTTATACCCACCAAGCCAAGATTCACTGATACAAGTCACGGAAGAATCCTTCAACAGCTGCAACCTTAAAGATCCAATCTTGTACATAAACAATGGAAATTCTCTCTTCAACATTACCGCACATGGGGAATTCTACTTCACCAGTGGAAAGCAAGGGAACTGCGAAAAGAAGCAGAAGCTCCACATTTCTGTGTTTTCTGGTAATGGTTCTGCAGATTCTCCTTCCTATGGTCCGGGAATTTCACCCTCTTACCCCACTGTTTTTGGCTCAATCCCACAACCGCCTTCCTCTTCTCTCTCTTCTTCTTCTTCTTCTTCGCCTTCACTAAGCTTCCCAATCTTCATCGCAGCTCTTGCTGGATTTCTGGTATCTGCATTCATATGTGAATGATTCTTTTTTCCCACCTTGGTATTGATTTTTTTTTTTTTTTTTTGTTCTACATTATTGGTTAATATGAAATTTTTGGGTTTGTAATTCTTGGAAGCAACTTAATATAATGATTTGGTTCAATTGTTCAAATTTGATATATGTTTGTTATTTTTTCAAACAGTAGAGAGAGCATCTAAAAATCACTTTCTCTTTTGCTGTTTTCTAAGAAAAGATGAAACCAGTTTAGACTTTCAATGTAAAAAGATGAAAGAGAGAGAGAGAGAGAGAGATGAATCTGTATTATAGCAGCTCAGCTCCAAGACAACACCGCCCGATATTATTGCTGGTGTCAAGGCTTTCCTGTTCCATTAATTTATGCACTTGCCAGCTGGGGATGCTCGTTTTCTCCGACATTTTCTCTACGTGCGTCACACACACATGAATCACTCAGAATATAGCATCACAGGAAGAATAATCTTTGAGTAGGAAAGTTTAAATTTGGCTTAGCTGCTTCTATCATTTTTTACTATAATTTCTTGGTAAGCTCTTGTAACTCCCTTACAAATTTACGTAAATAGGGTTGTTAATTTTTTACACTATCCGTGAATTTGATACAAACGCAACATGAAATTAACGGGTTAGGATTGAAGCGTCCAACCCGTTTAATTAAATGAGTCGAGTTATGGTTAACTTATATAATCTTATACCCATGTTTTGCTATGACCCAAACCTAACATGTGACATTTAAGACTGTCAATTTTTTACATGATCCGCTAACCCGACATGAACTTAACACAAAATTAGAGAATTAAAGTTGATGAATCTAACTCATTTAAATTGGTCAAGTTAATATGACATATTAGTCTTATACATATGCCTCAACACAATCTGAACATGACATGACAATATCTTGATGGTGAAAAAAAAAATAAACAACAAAATTTGACAAATAAATTTATTTATTTAGTAGTTGAGATGGTAAATGTCACTAAATTGTCACTTTTTTTCAAAAGAACTTGTAATAAAACCAAATGTCCAAAGGGAGTATGGCAATCAGCATTGAGCACAAAAATCTACTGAAAATTTTGACCAAGGAAAAAGGTAAAAGAGTGGTGGGGGTGGTTTTGTGTTGGGGAGATACGTTGGGATACCACTTTAATCTAAAAGCTTAAGTCAAATTTAGATTCAATAATATTCGTATTAATTACTTGCTTTTGTTGTCAGTGCTCAATATGAGATCACATCAAACTGGAACATGTGTCCCATATGGGTCCTATATATATGGTATAAATTTTGTGCAATGTAAAGAAAACAGTGCGAAGGATATGAGCTCCCAGTTACACTAATTGCAAAATTCACTTTAAACAGAGTTGGGCAAAAGTTTCTTGATACCTTACTTTTCCTACCTTCACATGGGAAAAGGAAAAGGAAAAGGAAGCAAATCAGGCAACAAGATATTAACAGCTATGAGATATACTTTCTTGGCACCTACAATAAATGCTAGTTTACACGCTCTACCATACAATTTACACATGTAGCCTGATCTAACAAAACAGGGAAGTGTTTCTTGTGCTTCCTTTTAGAAGACTAAATATCACCGAATGCTTCAAGAAAAATGACAAGGTTAACAAGGGTGGAGGGTGGATTCCTCAAAATTACTAAAATCTAATCATGCTAGGGGCAATTGAATGCCTGTTTGATTGAGGAGTTATGATGGAACTGACGTTACTCGGCTAATCGTGACACCGTTGACGGCTATTGGCTTCTCTTCAGAAGCAGCGTAGAGGGTGCCTATTGAGCTGCAGGCTCTGTAAACTGCATGGCTGTGGACTTCGAGTCAGTTGCTGAGAAGGGACTCCTCATTTGAGCAGGACCAGAGTCTACTTCCATGGCAGAAGCTCTTGGAGGGGAAGCAGGCTGCACCTCCACATCTGGGTATGCGGCCTTGAACCTTGCTCGCAGACCTTCATCAACTAATCTTACTCCATTCAATTGATTACCGAGTGACATCCACCTGATAAAAAGACAGTTTAGAAGTAATCAGCAACATGAAGTGAAATAAAACCCATATACCAAGATGCAGCTTGTCTGCAACATGAGTGTAAAACTGCAAAGCTTATTTCTAAATCGAATTTGGCTTAAGTGCTGTAAAAAAACACTATAAGAGAATAAAAGGAGGCCTCTACGGTTAGGAAACACTAATAACTCCGGATCCCAGGTCACAACACTTTAATTTTGCTAAAAAGCATTTAGCCCCAGATGTTATTATCAAAATTAGATGGTCCAGCTGGTCCTCGAGTCTTTGCAAAAAAAAAAAATCCTCAAGCAGCTTTATCTCATTATTGTCAAAATGATTAAGTTACTTATAAATAGGAATGAGGCCAAAAAATACGACTAGAAGCACAAGTACGAGTCAAGAAAAAATACCCTGCGTGAGTGTTGTGCATGCGAGCAAACAATTCCAGCTTTCTTGTTCTTGGACTTATCCTCTCCAGCATAGGGTACATCTGCAGCAATATACTTATTAACTCAAGTTTACATCTAGTAAACCTGTATATAAATTATTTCTAAAAAACCCTAAATAATCATAAGATATTGCTTATAGTATAACCATTGAGCAGAAGGCACAAAAATTATGGTGAAAGCATGTGGTCATCAGCATGTCGTAACTTGCAACCCAATTACAGGAAGCACTAATGTTCATAAGAGCATACCAGTAAAGGTACAAGGGAGTAATAACCATAAAAACTATAAGATATGTGTTCTACTCACCTCATCTGGCTTACGGCTAGTCTCTCGAACTTCAGCAACAATGACATCAGTATCAATGTTCCTATTTACTTCTGGACTGCCCTTTATTCCAACAAGGCAATGCTCCTTACTGTGATTGAGCCAGTGACCCGTCCTCCCTGTTCTAATTATTCGCTGAAGTTGATTAGTCTTCACCCAAATGATCTCCTCAATACGCTTGTACCCCCAAAGTTCTAAACTGCAAAAAGGATAGTAATAAGCTTATGAGCCAAGAGTTTGGAATAAACATATGTAGCATGTATTGAGCTTCTCAGTCAAATATCAATAACCATCCATCAGAGAGTTATGAACATTATAGTTGACAGATGGCGCAAAAATAAGCACACACCATTCACGTCCAAGCTCCATTGCACGTCCAGTGACCCAAAGAAAAATTAGACCATGAGTCTGCAATGCAGGAACATTCAGATTGCGCATTTCATCATCAGCCATGGTCCCATAAGGCAACTCCATATGAATGTCCCACGGTGGATCTGCCATTATAACTCCAAATTGCCCTAAAATGTCCATTCTAAAGTTCCGGATATCACAATTAATCCATTGTGGTTCTCCAAGTTCTACTTCTGAACAATATTCAGCACGCTTTAGTGGTTTTGGAGGAGGAAGCACATCAGGCATTTGGTCTATCTCGTAATGAACATATTTGCATGTCTGTCAAAAATACATTACTCCATATAAAAAGAAAGAGGAAAAAAAAAAGCATTTAAGAATACATAAACCCAGTAAAAATGTTGTTTCAGGAGAGAAAAATTTACCTTCATGTGACGGCAAGTATCTAGAAAAGAACAGTCCCCTAAATTGATGTCAGTATGTGGAGCAATTATTCGCCGAAAATGAACCTGGAAAGACTTTAAATTTTCAATACAAAGAAAGCAAAAATATTCATAAATTTCAAGATCAAGGTGATATCTTGCTATATAAGGAGGATAGAACTTTTTTTTTTTTTTTTAAAGGAGGATAGAACAAATTATTAGAATCATCAAAAGAACTAAGATTTGAAGTTCCTCAAAACCAAGTCACTTCACATGAATTAGTATATTCTGTACAACTAAATTGTCAAATGAGTTCTCTTTTCTCAGACAAGGAAAGCTGATCGAATGAGACTATTCATCGAACTGTGAGGCAGAAAGTCAAAGAAAACCTTAGCCTGTTACAAGAGATTTGGCTGCCTGAAATGAAATTGACACCCATGTCCGGAATTAGTTAACTTGTTGGTATCATTAAAGCCTAGCCGAAGACCTTCTGCCTATTCCGGGAAAAGTATAACATGTACCACAGCTTTATGCTTGCTAGTACAACATTTAACAATTTAATATTTACCAGCATGATTTTAAAAGCCTAAGAAACACCACATCCAAACATATCCCTTTCTAGTCTCTCACTTTTCTTGTCATCACTCCACGTGCTCTATCTATATTGCATCTTGTGATATGCTTGAACTTTCTTCAAAAAATCTTTTTCTATTGGAACAAATTGGAAGATAATGCTAGTGTTAAACTACTAAACAAGTTAACTTGACATCCTTACGTCACATCAAGAATGAAGTTACAAGTGAATTAGTCACCAGAATGATTGATTACCATAACTACAAAGAAATCCAACCACTTACACTGTACTTTGATTTGCACTTAGGATGAGCTCCAGCTATTTATAAGAGGCCTACTTGAGGTTTTCAGTGATTGACTTGAGTAAAAAGTTTATCTAACTTTGACTAGATATATGCATATGCATGTATCTTTGTACGCGTGTTTGGTGCAGGGAAAATGCTAATGACAAAATTCAAGAAACAAGAATTCATGATCATATACATGTTCTGTGCTTACTAAAAAAATGCTTACAAACTCTACTCACTAACCTTCTCACATGCCATAAAGGAACCAGATTGACGCCGACAATCCTCTTTTGTTAGGGATGAACAGTACTCCTTCAGGTTCGGGCCACCTATGGTTTTGAACTGAAAACACAATTTAGAACAAAAGAACATGAACACATTAATGATCCGCGCAAGCTAAAGTATTTGCAAGGAACTAACGTTGCAACTAATACCCGCAGATATAAGTAAACATAGATTGCTGAACTAAATCTAAGCTCTTCCAGATAGCAGTATTTATTGAAGCATAACCAATTGTTAGAAATGACTATAAAAGTTCCAAAAACAAACCTTTTCAGCAACGGCAGTTTCCCTAGCAGTAGGCCGGTGAATGAGGTCCAAAAGCTCCTCACCAGTCTTTGATTTCTGCAACTCCATAAAAGACTTCTTTTTCAACAATGCCTCAAGATCCTTCATATCATCCTCCTCTGTCCTCATCTTCTGCATTACACCCATTGGCCTATTATGCATTGGATGAACACCAACCCCTCTGCCCATCACCCCAACACCTCCTCTTAGCATCCTCGGCCCCGGCGGCGGCATAATCGGCTCGCCGCCAGGTCCCACCCACATGTCCTGCATTGGCCTCTGACCAAACATTCCAACCCCACCATTCACATCCACCAATTGCTGACCCTGAAACTGACCCACATTGACATTCGCATTATTCACACTCACATCACTACCCAAATTCTCGTGCTTGCTCTCCGGCAACTCTCTCAGAAGCCGAGTCCTATCGATCCCCAAGACCATGACTCGTGATTTCCCACTCACCTCAAAGGCCTCCAAATCAACCCCACCATTATCCTCACCCATCGACCTCAACGCCATCTCCACCGCCAGTATCGCCCCGGACTCACCTCCGACCTCTCTCAGCGCAGCCCTCTCCGCCGGCGTCGCGTTCTGATCGTTCTCCAGCTTCCTCAGCACCGTCGACGAGTCGATCGGCGCGAATGGGACCCGACCCAAGAGACAAACAGCCACCATCGACCGTACCACCGACAAGGGACTCGCCGGCTCGGTCTCTGGCTCGCGAGCCCGAATCGGTTCTGGGTCATGGGTGTGGGTGGGCAAGGCTGGTTTGGTGGTGGGTTTGATGGGGATGGGGTTGGGCTTCGGGAGAGCGGGCGTGGGAATGAAAGGTCGGTGGTTGAATGTTGAGACAACCTTCAGAGAGAGATCGATGGAGGACACGATGTTGGGCACGACGGATTGGAGAGAAGCCAAAAGGTCGAGGTGGGTATTGTGCTGGGACTCCATGCGAGCTTGGAGCTGTTGATTGATGGCTTTGATTCTGGCCACGGTGTCTTCGTTGCCGTCCGATTGGATTTCCATGGTTCCTTCTCTCTGACTGTGGCACTGAGAAAAGAGTTCGGAGGCGGAGCCAATCCAACAAGAAGTCTAAATTCTTTTTCTTTTTCTTTTTATCTTTTCAATTTTTCGCTCAAGAGAAGGTTTAGGAATCGCGGGTTTTAGCGTTTCAAGGTTGCACGGTCGGGATCTTGAGCCGAGCTCTCTTATATTTATTATTCAAATTATTAGCAATTTAAAGATAAAACTGTTAATAATTTTAGGATAAGTTTTACAAATAACCTTCGAATTACTATGCAATTTGAAAAAAATCTTTTAAATTTTAAAATTTTTTAATTTTATTCTTGGAACTTTCAATGGAGTAATGTTACAAGTTCCTCTAAAAATAATGTGGTTAAATCATTATTGGGCTTGTGATTGATGATTATTGAATTTTAATCAAATTGTAATTTTAATAGCCACATCATTCTTAAAAGGGACTTAAGATGGACACAAGAGGGACTTATAAAATTACTCATTTCAATGTGATGTAATTTACCCATTCGTCAGTTTTTGGACGTTAAAAGTGATGAAATGACATTTTATACTCCTAAAATTTTTATAAATTTCAAATTTCAAATTGAAAAACAAAAACAAAAATTAAAAAATAACTTGGTCTTTTTAGTGGTTTTCGTTAGGATTTAACGACAAAAATTGACAGAATGAGATATTACATTAAATTGAAAGTTTAGGGTAATGAAATTGAGAATTTTTGAAATTTAAAAGTCTTTTCAAAAGGATAAACCTCCTATGCGATCCATTTGCAAAAAAGGTCTTTTGCAGCAACCACTAGAACAAAGACACATCACCTAAAGCACAAAAAATACACACAAATAATCTACGACTTAATGCGTTGGATTTTGAACTCAAAACAAAGAAAAATTGAACTAAATTGGCAGAAAGCAAGAGACTACGTGGGTCTGTGCTGAAAACCATCCGGCCAGACCCATCCGAGGGTTGATGGGTCTGGCCGGATGGTTTTCAGCACAGACCCACGTAGTCTCTTGCTTTCTGCCAATTATCGTTCAAAAGTTTTTAATGAAATTATCTCGAATTTTTATATGAACAGCGTTATTCATTGCACTAGATTTAGGTATCTCTTTGTTACGCAATTCAAACAACCTAATCTAATATATCTAATATCTAATCTAATATAATATATAATAGGAGAGTTTTAGACAAGAAAGTCTAAGAGTTTGACACGTGGCATTCTATTTATCTGACAAATCATTATATTAAATGAAACTGTGGGTTTGAATTTTTAAAAGTTTTAAGTAGAATAGGCTAATATTATGACATGTGTCATTTCATTTAAAATTAAAACACACGTGTTTTTTTCAAACTACCCTCTTTCTCAATCTCAACTGCCATCAAACATTATTTATCCCCACGTTATCTAATATCTAATATAATCTAATATCAAATCTCTAATATCATATATAATCTAATCTTCTATATATAATAGGGGAGTTTTTAGTAGAAGGGCATAAAATTGCAACATGTGGCGTTTTAAAATGTTACCAAGTGTCATTTTAAGTTAAAAACAATCAAAAGTTGTCATGTTTCACACTTTCACTCAAACACTGTTTCCCCTTCCATTAAACTTGATAAACTAACCGTCTTTACATTTTAAAACATCACATACGACAACAAAGAAAAGAAAATCATCTTCGTCAACAAGGTTCTCTTCTCTTTCTTTTTCTTTTTGTGCTTCTTGAGAAAAAAAAAATGTTCTTTTAATTTGCACAATTTTTTTTCTCTCCAAACGTTGTTTAGTTTGTTTCTAGATCGTCCTCCTGTTCAAAATATTTCAAAAATCAAATTTCATTACGTTTGTACAATTTTTGTTCTCTCCAAATGGTTTTCTCCTCCTCTTCAAAATATTTCAAAAATCAGATTTAATTACGTTAGTACATTTTTTGTTCTCTCCAAGTGTTTTTTAGTTTGTTTTGATTTCAATATTTTGTTTCACTTTCACTCAAACATGGCTTCCCCTTCCATTGAAGGTGATAAACTTACTGTCTTTACAGTTTAAAACATCACAGACTACAACAAACAAATATAAAATTATCTTCGTCAACAAGGTTTTCTTATCTTTCTTTTTCTTTTTGTGCTTCTTGAGAAAAAAAGGGTTCCATTTAATTTGTACAATTTTTTTCTCTCCAAAATTTTTTCAGTTTGTTTCTAGATCGTCTTACTGTTCCAAATATTTCAAAAATCAAATTTAATTAGGTTTGTACAATTTTTGTTCTCTCCAAATGTTTTTCTTCTCCTGCTCAAAATATTTCAAAAATTAGATTTAATTACGTTTGTAAAATTTTTGTTCTTTCCAAATGTTTTTCAGTTTGTTTTGATTTCAATATTTTGTTTTTAGATCGTCCTCCTGTTCAAACTATTTCAAAATTTAGATTTGATTCTGTTTGTACAATTTTTTTACACTTCAAATGTTTTTAAGTTTGTTTTGATTTCAATATTTTTTCAATTTTTTTTATAAAAAAATGTATAAACACATACTAACAATAAATCATATTTGCAATTGCAATTCATTTAACTACAAATATTTACACAAACTGTTCAAAAACAATGTCACTGAAACTATAGTAATATTTGTCTTGATTTTTTTTCTTCAAATTATCCTAATTTATCATGTTTGTAAATATAGAATACAGGTGATTGCTTTTTATTTCTTTTGGAAATAATTTACAATAGGCCTAGAGGTATAGCTATTATTTTTCTTGAATTTTTATTTAATACCTTTATTTTGTTTTGTAGCATTAATTGCTTAATGTTGTTAGTGTACATTTTTCTCTATAGATTTCCTTGCTATATAAATATTACAATTAATAAAATGAATTGTTATATAATTATATTATTTAGTTGAAATATGATTCAAAACAATGTCACTGAAACTATTGTTATATTTATCTTAACTTTTTTACCAAAAAAAAAAAAAAATCCTATCTATCATGTTTGTAATTAAATGCAAGTGATTTCTTCTTTCTTTCTTTTTTTCATTATTCTTCTTAATTTTTATTTAGGTTCTTTACTTTTTTTTTCTAGCATTAATTTCTAACAATACATTTTGTTTGTATTGCACTCTTTAGGTAAAATAGTTAACATGGCAGATCTATAATTGATATGCTCTAAGGTTGTTTTAAAATGCATTCCTATTTTTCATTTTTGGTTAAATTGAAATTAAGATTGATGCCAATTTTTCACTTTTAAGTACAAAAACATAGCATTACAATATAATAACTTAAATTGTTCTTATCCAAATTGTAGATTATCTATTATGTTTGACACATATATGCTTTTGTGTGAATATATAATTTGTAAACACATGTCGCAGGTTATAGAGTTTTCTATTGGTGTTTTTGATAAGAGATAAGACGATTTTTTAGTTTACAATATTGTACATTGATAGTTTTTTTCCTATGTTTAATGCACATTGTTTAAGTGCTTAATTGATTGTTATTATTGGCTTTAAAGGTTTTATTGGAGCAAAAAAAAAGTATATAACGAAGACAACTCTGTTCTATTATATTAGTATTCTTCATTTTCTGTTTGACTTTATATTTTGTGTTCCTGTTCTTATCTTTTCGATTTTTGTCTTTATCTTCTATTCTAATTTGTATATTTTGTTTAATTCTAATTGCTTAATTTTCCCTTTTTGTAAATTTTATAATGAATTAAGGGAAATAATGGTGAGAGAGTTTTCTATTGTTGTTTTTTATACGAAGTATGACGATTTTTTAGTTTACGCTGTTGTTCATTATATATATAAATATTTTTGATCAAGGACATTGCGTAGGAAAAAATAAAGCATAGAATAAAGAATTGATCGACGACATTGGCCTTTAGAGTTTTTATAATAGATTATGATTTTTACCTTCAAAATTTTTATGAGGTTATATCAAATTAATTTTTGGGTAGCCTAATAGTTAATATAAGAAATATGATGTGTGTGATAATGTGTTATTTTGATAGTCAGGAATATTTACAAGACTCATTTAGGTACTTATAAGATTGTTACAATTAGGCTTTTATGGTGGGTATGAGGAATGCTAAGCTTACAAACACATTTTATAAAAAATATTTTTACAAACTGATATGGTACCAAAAAAAACTAAAAATATATAAAAATAAAAGGTTTTTTTGAATGATTATATAGTCAAAAAAATATTTATAGTTCCTTTTGTTTTATACTACATCTACAACTATTTAATACGTTTCAATTTATAAGGATTACACTTTATAAAATTCTAAATTTAATGATAACCATGATTTAATGAACGTTTTTTTTATTTATTTATTTTGAATAGCCAATTAGTTAATTCAATGAGGAGAAGGAAATTAGTTAGTGTAATTTCTCAAACTTCTCT
>NC_081543.1:30959220-30961842 GCF_901000735.1 Corylus avellana | reverse complement strand
AATCCAAACTAAAATTTCCCCAAATTTAAAAAATATTTTACATGGAAACAAATGGACCTGCAGCATCATTGTAAATAACTCTTGACCTCTGCTTAGGTTGTTGGAACCTTCATAGCTGGCATCGTGTACTTGGGCACAGCATGGTGGCTAATGGAAACCATCCCTGACATCTGCGAGGATTCTTCCTCTGTGTGGACCTGCCCCAGCGATACAGTGTTTTACGATGCTTCCGTTATCTGGGGTTTGATCGGTCCTCGCAGAATCTTTGGAGACTTGGGAACTTACGAGGCAGTCAACTGGTTCTTCCTCGCCGGAGCGGTGGCTCCCATTCTGGTCTGGTTTGCGGCCAAGGCTTTCCCACAGCAAGAGTGGATTAGGCTCATAAACATGCCGGTATTGATCGGCGCCACCGGATATATGCCGCCGGCCACTGCCGTTAACTACACTACTTGGATAATTGCTGGGTTTCTCTCTGGTTTCGTTGTGTATAGGTATAGGCCGGATTGGTGGAGGCGTAACAATTATGTTCTTTCTGGGGCGCTTGATGCTGGCCTTGCCTTTATGGGGGTACTTCTGTACTTTTGCTTGGGTTTGGAGGATATTAGCCTCAGTTGGTGGGGAAATGACCTTGATGGCTGTCCGGTGGCTTACTGCCCAACGGCCAAAGGAGTTGTGGTTGACGGCTGTCCGGTTGTCTACTGATCAACAGCCCGTAAAAGAAATCGATTGTTAGTAGGAAAAGGTTACGGCTACTACAATTTTTATTTTATTGCAACATTTATAAACTCACTTCAAAGTTCGTGAAAGTATGGAACTGTCAGGTCAATTTATCATTGTTATTAATGCATGTAACAATGTCAAAGTTAGAATTCTTACCTAACTGGTAGAAAGTTGGTGATTAAAGAAAAAAAATAATTCAAACGTTATACATGGTTGAATACTTGTTTCTTCCATTCAGGAATCACTGGATTTGAAGTTGTTTTCTTGGGTTTAAGAGTAATGTTTGTACCAATACGTTAGCATTGTTAAATAATTATAAAATAAAAATATAATTTATAATATTTAATTTAACGAGCTTGTACCCCGTGCAATGCACGGGTTGTACGTTTTTAAAAATGACATGACAGAAAATAATAACAATAATAATAATAATAACAATTAATTGATGTATAAATGACAGAAGAAAAAAAAAGTTAAAAAAAAAAAAAACCCTTCTATAAAGCTTTAAAAGAAAAAGAAAATCATTGAGAGACCATTTACATTTTACAACAACACAAATGCTCAAGTCATTTTTTCATGCCCTTAGGTCTTATCCTTGCATAATTGCATTCTCAAAATAAATTTATTTAAAATACTTTCAAAGAGAGAAGTTTGAGAAATTACACTAACTAATTTCCTTCTCCTCATTGAATTAACTAATTGGCTATTCAAAATAAATAAATAAAAAAAACGTTCATTAAATCATGGTTATCATTAAATTTAGAATTTTATAAAGTGTAATCCTTATAAATTGAAACGTATTAAATAGTTGTAGATGTAGTATAAAACAAAAGGAACTATAAATATTTTTTTGACTATATAATCATTCAAAAAAACCTTTTATTTTTATATATTTTTAGTTTTTTTTGGTACCATATCAGTTTGTAAAAATATTTTTTATAAAATGTGTTTGTAAGCTTAGCATTCCTCATACCCACCATAAAAGCCTAATTGTAACAATCTTATAAGTACCTAAATGAGTCTTGTAAATATTCCTGACTATCAAAATAACACATTATCACACACATCATATTTCTTATATTAACTATTAGGCTACCCAAAAATTAATTTGATATAACCTCATAAAAATTTTGAAGGTAAAAATCATAATCTATTATAAAAACTCTAAAGGCCAATGTCGTCGATCAATTCTTTATTCTATGCTTTATTTTTTCCTACGCAATGTCCTTGATCAAAAATATTTATATATATAATGAACAACAGCGTAAACTAAAAAATCGTCATACTTCGTATAAAAAACAACAATAGAAAACTCTCTCACCATTATTTCCCTTAATTCATTATAAAATTTACAAAAAGGGAAAATTAAGCAATTAGAATTAAACAAAATATACAAATTAGAATAGAAGATAAAGACAAAAATCGAAAAGATAAGAACAGGAACACAAAATATAAAGTCAAACAGAAAATGAAGAATACTAATATAATAGAACAGAGTTGTCTTCGTTATATACTTTTTTTTTGCTCCAATAAAACCTTTAAAGCCAATAATAACAATCAATTAAGCACTTAAACAATGTGCATTAAACATAGGAAAAAAACTATCAATGTACAATATTGTAAACTAAAAAATCGTCTTATCTCTTATCAAAAACACCAATAGAAAACTCTATAACCTGCGACATGTGTTTACAAATTATATATTCACACAAAAGCATATATGTGTCAAACATAATAGATAATCTACAATTTGGATAAGAACAATTTAAGTTATTATATTGTAATGCTATGTTTTTGTACTTAAAAGTGAAAAATTGGCATCAATCTTAATTTCAATTTAACCAAAAATGAAAAATAGGAATGCATTTTAAAACAACCTTAGAGCATATCAATTATAGATCT
>NC_081543.1:30945015-30959120 GCF_901000735.1 Corylus avellana | reverse complement strand
CCTGATCTAACAAAACAGGGAAGTGTTTCTTGTGCTTCCTTTTATAAGACTAAATATCACTGAATGCTTCAAGAAAAATGACAAGGTTAACAAGGGTGGAGGGTGGATTCCTCAAAATTACTAAAATCTAATCATGCTAGGGGCAATTGAATGCCTGTTTGATTGAGGAGTTATGATGGAACTGACGTTACGCGGCTAATCGTGACACCGTTGACGGCTATTGGCTTCTCTTCAGAAGCAGCGTAGAGGGTGCCTATTGAGCTGCAGGCTCCGTAAACTGCATGGCTGTGGACTTCGAGTCAGTTGCTGAGAAGGGACTCCTCATTTGAGCGGCAGGACCAGAGTCTACTTCCATGGCAGAAGCTCTTGGAGGGGAAGCAGGCTGCACCTCCACATCTGGGTATGCAGCCTTGAACCTTGCTCGCAGACCTTCATCAACTAATCTTACTCCATTCAATTGATTACCGAGTGACATCCATCTGATAGAAAGACAGTTTAGAAGTAGTCAGCAACATGAAGTGAAATAAAACCCATATACCAAGATGCAGCTTGTCTGCAACATGAGTGTAAAACTGCAAAGCTTATTTCTAAATCGAATTTGGCTTAAGTGCTGTAAAAAAAACTATAAAAGAATAAAAGGAGGCCTATACGGTTAGGAAACACTAATAACTCCGGATCCCAGGTCACAACACTTTAATTTTGTTAAAAAGCATTTAGCCCCAGATGTTATTATCAAAATTAGATGGTCCAGCTGGTCCTCGAGTCTTTGCTAAAAAAAAAAAAAATCCTCAAGTAGCTTTATCTCATTATTGTCAAAATGATTAAGTTACTGATAAATAGGAATGAGGCCAAAAAATACGACAAGAAGCACAAGTACGAGTCAAGAAAAAATACCCTGCGTGAGTGTTGTGCATGCGAGCAAACAATTCCAGCTTTCTTGTTCTTGGACTTATCCTCTCCAGCATAGGGTACATCTGCAGCAATATACTTATTAACTCAAGTTTACATCTAGTAAACCTGTATATAAATTATTTCTAAAAAACCCTAAATAATCATAAGATATTGCTTATAGTATAACCATTGAGCAGAAGGCACAAAAATTATGGTGAAAGCATGTGGTCATCAGCATGTCGTAACTTGCAACCCAATTACAGGAAGCACTAATGTTCATAAGAGCATACCAGTAAAGGTACAAGGGAGTAATAACCATAAAAACTATAAGATATGTGTTCTACTCACCTCATCTGGCTTACGGCTAGTCTCTCGAACTTCAGCAACAATGACATCAGTATCAATGTTCCTATTTACTTCTGGACTGCCCTTTATTCCAACAAGGCAATGCTCCTTACTGTGATTGAGCCAGTGACCCGTCCTCCCTGTTCTAATTATTCGCTGAAGTTGATTAGTCTTCACCCAAATGATCTCCTCAATACGCTTGTACCCCCAAAGTTCTAAACTGCAAAAAGGATAGTAATAAGCTTATGAGCCAAGAGTTTGGAATAAACATATGTAGCATGTATTGAGCTTCTCAGTCAAATATCAATAACCATCCATCAGAGAGTTATGAACATTATAGTTGACAGATGGCGCAAAAATAAGCACACACCATTCACGTCCAAGCTCCATTGCACGTCCAGTGACCCAAAGAAAAATTAGACCATGAGTCTGCAATGCAGGAACATTCAGATTGCGCATTTCATCATCAGCCATGGTCCCATAAGGCAACTCCATATGAATGTCCCACGGTGGATCTGCCATTATAACTCCAAATTGCCCTAAAATGTCCATTCTAAAGTTCCGGATATCACAATTAATCCATTGTGGTTCTCCAAGTTCTACTTCTGAACAATATTCAGCACGCTTTAGTGGTTTTGGAGGAGGAAGCACATCAGGCATTTGGTCTATCTCGTAATGAACATATTTGCATGTCTGTCAAAAATACATTACTCCATGTAAAAAGAAAGGGGAAAAAAAAAAAAAAAAAAAAAGGCATTTAAGAATACATAAACCCAGTAAAAATGTTGTTTCAGGAGAGAAAACTTTACCTTCATGTGACGGCAAGTATCTAGAAAAGAACAGTCCCCTAAATTGATGTCAGTATGTGGAGCAATTATTCGCCGAAAATGAACCTGGAAAGACTTTAAATTTTCAATACAAAGAAAGCTAAAATATTCATAAATTTCAAGATCAAGGTGATATCTAGCTATATGAGGAGGATAGAACATTTTTTTTTTCAATTTTTTTTTTTTTTCAGGAGGATAGAACAAATTATTAGTATCATCAAAAGAACTAAGATTTGAAGCTCCTCAAAACAAAGTCACTTCACATGAACTAGTATATTCTGTACAACTAAATTGTCAAATGAGTTCTCTTTTCTCAGACAAGGAAAGCTGATCGAATGAGACTATTCAGCGAACTGTAAGGCTGAAAGTCAAAGAAAACCTTAGCCGGTTACAAGAGATTTGGCTGCCTAAAATGAAATTGACACCCATGTCCGGAATTAGTTAACTTGTTGGTATCATTAAAGCCTAGCCGAAGACCTTCTGCCTATTCCGGGAAAAGTTTAACATGTACCACAGCTGTATGCTTGCTACTACAACATTTAACAATTTAATATTTACCAGCATGGTTTTAAAAGCCTAAGAAACACCACATCCAAACATATCCCTTTCTATTCTCTCACTTTTCTTGTCATCACTCCACGTGCTCTGTCTATATTGCATCTTGTGATATGCTTGAACTTTCTTCAAAAAATCTTTTTCTATTGGAACAAATTGGAAGATAATGCTAGTGTTAAACTACTAAAAAAGTTAACTTGACATCCATACGTCACGTCAAGAATGAAGTTACAAGTCAATTAGTCACCAGAACGATTGATTACCATAACAACAAAGAAATCCAACCACTTACACTGTACTTTGATTTGCACTTAGGATAAGCTCCAGCTATTTATAAGAGGCCTACATGAGGTTTTCAGTGATTGATTTGAGTAAAAAGTTTATCTACCTTTGACTAGATATATGCATATGCATGCATCTTTGTATGCGTGTTTGGTGAAGGGAAAATGCTAATGACAAAATTCAAGAAACAAAAATTCATGATCATATACATGTTCTGTGCTTACTAAAAAAATGCTTACAAACACTACTCACTAACCTTCTCACATGCCATAAAGGAACCAGATTGACGCCGACAATCCTCTTTTGTTAGGGATGAACAGTACTCCTTCAGGTTCGGGCCACCTATGGTTTTGAACTGAAAACACAATTTAGAACAAAAGAACATGAACACATTAATGATCCGCGCAAGCTAACGTGTTTGCAAGGAACTAACGTTGCAACTAATACCCGCAGATATAAGTAAACATGGATTGCTGAACTAAATCTAAGCTCTTCCAGATAGCAGTATATATTGAAGCATAACCAATTGTTAGATATGACTATAAAAGTTCCAAAAACAAACCTTTTCAGCAACAGCAGTTTCCCTAGCAGTAGGCCGGTGGATGAGGTCCAAAAGCTCCTCACCAGTCTTTGATTTCTGCAACTCCATAAAAGACTTCTTTTTCAACAATGCCTCAAGATCCTTCATATCATCCTCCTCTGTCCTCATCTTCTGCATTACACCCATTGGCCTATTATGCATTAGATGAACACCAACCCCTCTGCCCATCACCCCAACACCTCCTCTTAGCATCCTCGGCCCCGGCGGCGGCATAATCGGCTCGCCGCCAGGTCCCACCCACATGTCCTGCATTGGCCTCTGACCAAACACTCCAACCCCACCATTCACATCCACCAATTGCTGACTCTGAAACTGACCCACATTGACATTCGCATTATTCACACTCACATCACTACCCAAATTCTCGTGCTTGCTCTCCGGCAACTCTCTCAGAAGCCGAGTCCTATCGATCCCCAAGACCATGACTCGTGATTTCCCACTCACCTCAAAGGCCTCCAAATCAACCCCACCATTATCCTCACCCATCGACCTCAACGCCATCTCCACCGCCAGTATCGCCCCGGACTCACCTCCGACCTCTCTCAACGCAGCCCTCTCCGCAGGCGTCGCGTTCTGATCGTTCTCCAGCTTCCTCAGCACCGTCGACGAGTCGATCGGCGCGAACGGGACCCGACCCAAGAGACAAACAGCCACCATCGACCGTACCACCGACAAGGGACTCGCCGGTTCGGTCTCTGGCTCGCGAGCCCGAATCGGTTCTGGGTCATGGGTGTGGGTGGGCAAGGCTGGTTTGGTGGTGGGTTTGATGGGGATGGGGTTGGGCTTCGGCAGAGCGGGCGTGGGAATGAAGGGTCGGTGGTTGAATGTTGAGACGACCTTCAGTGAGAGATCGATGGAGGACACGATGTTGGGCACGACGGATTGGAGAGAAGCCAAAAGGTCGAGGTGGGTATTGTGCTGGGACTCCATGCGAGCTTGGAGCTGTTGATTGATGGCTTTGATTCTGGCCACGGTGTCTTCGTTGCCGTCCGATTGGATTTCCATGGTTCTTTGTCTCTGACTGTGGCACTGAGAAAAGAGTTCGGAGGCGGAGCCAATCCAACAAGAAGTCTAAATTCTTTTTCTTTTTCTTGTTCTTTTTCTTTTTATCTTTTCAATTTTTCGCTCAAGGGAAGGTTTAGGAATCGCGGGTTTTAGCGATTCAAGGTTGCACGGTCTGGATCTTGAGCCGAGCTCTCTTATATTTATTATTCAAATTATTAGCAATTTAAAAATAAAATTGTTAATAATTTTTAGGATAAGTTTTACAAATACCTTTGAATTACTAGGCAATTTGAAAAGAATCTTTCAAATTTTAAAATCTTTCAATTTCACTTTTTGAATTTTCAATGAAATAATGTTACAAGTCCCTCTAGAGTTCATCCAAAAATGATGTGGCTATTAAAATTACCATTGGACTTGCGATTGATCATTATTAAATTTTGATCAAATGATAATTTTAATAGCCACATTATTCTTAGAGAGATTAAGATAGACACAAGAGAGACTTCTAAAATTACTTATTTCAATGTGATGTAATTTACCCATTCATTAGTTTTCGGACGTTAAAAGTGAAATGACATTTTATACTCCTAAAATTATTATAAATTTTAAATTTTAAATTAAAAAATAAAAACAAAAAGTGAAAAGTAATTTGGTCTTTTTAGTGGTTTTTATAAGGGTTTAATGGCAAAAATTGACCGTATGGAGTCAATTGCATTAAATTAAAAATTTAGAAGACTAAAATTGAGAGTTTTTAAAATTTAAAAGTTTTTTTAAAACGCATAGTAGTTCAAAAGTTTTAAATAAAATTATCCCTAATTTTTATATGAACAGCCTTATAACTTATTCATTGCACTAAATTTAGGTATCTTTTTGTTACGCAATTCAGACAACTTAATTAAATTAAATATTATAAATCATATTTTTATTTTATAATTATTTAACAATGCTAACGTATCGGTACAAACATTACTCTTAAACCCAAGAAAACAACTTCAAATCCAGTGATTCCTGAATGGAAGAAATAAGTATTCAACCTTGTATAACGTTTGAATTTTTTTTTTTTTAATCACCAACTTTCTACCAGTTAGGTAAGAATTCTAAATTTGACATGATTACATGTACAAATAATAATAATAAATTGACCTGACAGTTCATGTACTTACACGAACTTTGAAGTGAGTTTATGAACGTTGTAATAAAAGTTGTATTACCCGAAACTTTTTCCGACAACAATTGATTTCTTTTCCGAGCTGTTGATCAGTAGACAACCGGACAGCCGTCAACCACAACTCCTTTGGCCGTTGGGCAGTAAGCCACCGGACAGCCATCAAGGTCATTTCCCCACCAACTGAGGCTAATATCCTCCAAACCCAAGCAAAAGTACAGAAGTACCCCCATAAAGGCAAGGCCAGCATCAAGCGCCCCAGAAAGAACATAATTGTGACGCCTCCACCAATCCGGCCTATACCTATACACAACGAAACCAGAGAGAAACCCAGCAATTATCCAAGTAGTGTAGTTAACGGCAGTGGCCGGCGGCATATTTCCGGTGGCGCCGATCAATACCGGCATGTTTATGAGCCTAATCCACTCTTGCTGCGGGAAAGCCTTGGCCGCAAACCAGACCAGAATGGGAGCCACCGCTCCGGCGAGGAAGAACCAGTTGACTGCCTCGTAAGTTCCCAAGTCTCCAAAGATTCTGCGAGGACCGATCAAACCCCAGATAACGGAAGCATCGTAAAACACTGTATCGCTCGGGCAAGTCCACACAGAGGAAGAATCCTCGCAGATGTCGGGGATGGTTTCCATTAGCCACCATGCTGTGCCCAAGTACACGATGCCAGCTATGAAGGTACCAACAACCTAAGCAGAGGTCAAGAGTTATTTACAATGATGCTGCAGGTCCATTTGTTTCCTTGTAAAATATTTTTTAGATTTTGGGAAACTTTACTTTGGACTCTTAAGTTTTGAGAAGACTTAAGAGTCCAAACTTAAGAGTTCCAATTTACATCTCCAAACTTTCAATTTTAATCAATTTACTTTCTCTGTTAGTTTTAACCGTTAACTTTTAATAGAAATGCCTAAAAAGACTAAATTATCTTTTGATTTTTTTTTTAAAGGAAATTAATGGTAAATTTAGAATTTTATAAGGGTTAATAACTTTTTTGGTACCTTGGTTTTAATGTTTTTATTTTTTTCTCTCTTACGTTTTAAAAAAGACAAATCTAGTACTTCAGATTTTGAAAAAAGACCGAATCACCACCTTTGTTAATTTCCGCCCATTCCTTTGGCCTTGAGAGCGGTTTTACAACCTCTAGAGGGACCACAGGGGTTGGTTTTTGCCACCCTTTTTTTGGTCCTTGGGGGTGGCCAAACGACCACCCCCTTTGCCCTTGGGGGTGGTTTAGCCACCTCCAGACCGGCCTTGGAGGTGGCTCAGCCACCCTTAAGGTCAAATTGGGGGTGCCATTAATTGGGATGGATGGAAATTAACAAAGGTGGTGATTCGGTCTTTTTCAAAATCTGAGGTACTAGATTTGTCTTTTTAAAAAAAAAAAAACATTAAGACTCAGGTACCAAAAAAGTTATTAACCCATTTTATAAAAGGAAAAAATTCACTTTACCCCCTGAAGTTTCAGAAGTTTTTCAATTCGAACCCCAATGTTTAAAAATTGGCAATGTACCCTCTAATGTTTCAAAAATTTTTAATTCAGATCCTCAGTTACTAATTTCCGTCTAATTGAACGGAAATCATCCCACGTGCGTCTCATGTTTGATTTTGATGCCATCTATTCTAATTTTACCCTCATTAAAACTTATGAAATTACGTAATTATCCTTATTAAAACTTATGAAATTGAGAGTAATTACGTTATTTTATCACTTTTAACATTTAAAATCTGACGGAATGGGGTAAATTGATTGAAATTGAAAGTTTAGGGGTGTAAATTTGAGTTTTTTAATTTTAGGAAAGTCTTTTCAAAACGCGCCGTAGTTCAAGGGTCTAAAGTGAAGTTACCCCTTTAAATTTTTATATAATTTGGGGAACTGCAAAAAAGAGTAAGACAATGAAAAAGAGTGACAGAGGAAGAGAGTGTGGGAATAGATCTTCAAGTGTGGGATATTTGAGATTCAGTGTAATCGTCTGTTTATATTGTTTGTAATTTTGGCAAGCAATTGTGAAAAGGCCCTTGTAGGGCTTACTTATCTGAATAGGTGTTCAAACTGCTTGAAACCTGTTCGAGCAGATAAGCCCCATAAGAGGACCCTCACAATTGTCTATCTAAGAGTATGAGAGAACAATGGAAAATGGTTTACGCAAATGAGAAGTGTAAACCATTTTAAGCTTGTGAATGTTATGTTTTTTAGCCAACTTAAAACATTTTTAAATGGACCACCGAGCACTTACAAAAAGAGAAAAACCTTTTCAGGGATATGAACTAACCTGTGCCATGAACATAGTTCTAGGAGGGATTTTCATGTAGTGACCAAGCTTGAAGTCTTGCAGAAAGGTAATGGCCTGTGTCATACTTATGTAGCCGTAGACCTTGAAGCACATGTTAGCTACAGGATATCCAGGGTAGATATACCCAATTACATACTCAGTGATGATGTTCAAGCCTGGTGTCTGTCATGACAAAAAGATCAACATTTATGTCTTCTCATGAGCTGATGTCTTGTTGGAATTTTGACTCCAAGAGATTATACAAATGTGAAAAGAAATTACCTGATTTGTAATGGCAGTGATGATTCCAATTGGAAGAGTGAAGAAAATGGCAATCCCACATGCAAGTAAAACACCCCACCAAGGCAGCTGAAGCTGGTCATTGTAATACTGGCAGGCAAATATGGTCAAGGCAATGTTTGCTATAAGAATGATCACAAACCACCACTCAGGGACTTGCTTGTACTTCCTCATGAGTTTTGTGTGTATGTCCATTGTATTCTCTTGAAAACTTGATTTGCTTTGTTGCCATATTTCCCTGCATTCCACAGCTAAAAATGAACTTCAATGTGCTACCTCAGCTGCTTCCATATATAAACAGTATTAAGAAAAGAGTAATGCTACTCTTAATGTCCATTTATCACATCTACATCACATTGGTTGACACAACATGTTTGAAGTCATTTTTTTTAAGTGTTTAATATAAGAAGCTACATAAAACATGTGACATCAACCGGTGTGCCATGAGTGTGATAAATGAGTATGAACAGTCGTGTATCATTAATACTCTTTAAAAAAAAATTCACATGATAATCAGTAATGTTACTCTTCACACCCATTTATCACATCTATGTTATACCGGCTGACGTGATGTATTTTAAGTAGCTTTCCATATTAGCCACTTTTAAAATCAAAGTGTAAGTCGTTTATAACACTTCAAGTCAGCCAGTGTAACATGTGGACGATAAGTAACATGTGGACGATAAATGAGTGTAAAGAGTAGCATTACTCCATGATAATATAACGTAGTTAAAGCCACTCCCATTTTACTCCCATCTCTTGTACTCTTTGAAATGGTAGTGCAGCATGCCCTTGTCACATTAGCCCAAAAGAAAATCTGCCCAGCCTCTGCTATAGGTGATCTGAATCACCCTAATGTGCGATCTGGTGGCCACGACCACCATATCTCTCTGATATGGTGATTCCCACATCAAATAATAGAGAAGAGAGGGTGAAATGGGAGCGTCGGTGGCATTATTCTTTTAAGATTTGCATGTCAAAATGTACCTTCCATGGAACAGAGCTACATGTACAACTGTAGCAGTAAGTGCAGCAAAACCAACCCCATAAGTCATTGCAAAGAAAGTGCTGAGATAAAGAGGCCCTTCACGTTCATAGGCAGCAAGGTCAAGGTGAAAATTAGAGTCAATAATGGATGAAATATTGTACTCTTGGCCGGTGGAGGTGAAAAGGTCATCGGAAAATATTGGGAAGGTTTTGGCCTTGTAAACATCAAGCCAATAGCAGATGGGAGTCAAAATGTACATCACAAAAACGAACCCTGCAGCCACATTTGCTGTGGCAAACCATGGGCTTGCAAGTGGGCTTCCAAGGTAGGCAGAGATAGTGGACCAGTCGAGCCCAACAGCGGCAATTCCAAGCCCATAGAGCCCAGACCCGAGCTGTTGGGCCAGGACGGATTTGGGAAATATCCAGCATATCCAAGAGAGGGAGGTTAACATTTCAAAGAGGTAGCCTGGGAAGACATAGTAAGCAAAGCTGCACATGAAGGCTATCAAAAAGAATTGGGTTCGTGTCAATCCGCCTTTGGGCCGTTCTTCTCTCTCGTGCAAAGCCCTGAGATAGCAAATAATGACCTCAGTTACTAAACAATTAAACTTATTTATCAAATATTTTTACCATTAAATACTGTTACGTGAGAAGAAATAATAGTAAAAGGCCATGGAAAGCTTTTTTTTTTTCTCTTTTGGGAAAGTTTAACAATAAAAAAATAGAGTATTCATGCAAATAGGTTTATGTCCAAGTTGGGCACAAAGTATAGTCATTATGTTTGACAATGCAAAGGAGATTGAAGAATCAACCACTAACAAGTTTATACGTGGTAATAGATGGCAGCCTTACTATACCCTATATATATAACAGAGAGAAGTTTTATGTAAAAGAATGAAAAACAAATGTTTGACCGACTGATGGATACAGCAACCGAGGCCCCAAAAGAGTTATAAAGTTAGGTCAAGGTGTATTGTCTTCACTTGAGCAAAATGCCATGTTAGTTGACGTATATGATGAGTTTTCACAGTTCATATTAATTTCAATCGTGTTTTTAGCCGACCTTGAATTTAAGTTTGACAGAAGAATCTACCTAAATTAAATGCAGATTAATTCCTGCCAAAAACGTCAGCTAAAACCAGTTTAAATCTAGCACGCATAATGCTAATTTTTTTTTTAAAAAAAAAAAAAAAAAACAAAAACAAAATTTAAATTCAATGCAATAAAAAATAGACAAAGTTTTCTCCCACGTGAAAAGAAAATTCCATAATATAATCTATTAAATGAATATGATCTATCCTTAGAATATATATTTATTCATGCATTTTTAATAAGAATAATATGTGAAAATGACATACATTTTTAAAAAAATATATAAAAATTGTGTAATATTAATATAATAGATTGGATCCAAGATATTTTCTTGAGCTTGATGGATGGATATGTAAACAAGCTCCATGTTCACCAATTTATTTAAGCTTAAACTTGACTTGTTTATGAAAATATCTTTTACTCTACGTTGTAGCTCTTTTGACAAGTAGGCTAAGATCATGACTAGCTAACAATCTAATCGATAAATTGTTTGATATGCACTAGTATTTTTTGTCAAGATTTTTATTTGTTTTTTGTTGAAAAACAAAACTTTGGTGGACCTTTTGCGTGCCACAAGATGAATCCCATCACAATGCACCCGAAGGTCTTTCTCTAGCCATCACCAAAAAAAGACAACTTTGGGGGCCTTGGAGACGAAAAAGACACCAAAAAAAAAAAAAAAGAGAGCAAAACTTAGCACAAAAAAATCTAAGATACCAACACTCATGGCTGCCCAAACTAGCTCAAAATAATTCCTGATGTCCGCCAAAAAAATAAGATTTAGATCTTTTGTAATATGGCTGCCTTATATTTATTTGTTCGGAATTCTGTCTAGAACATGCAACATTTTATATGAGACTGCCAAATATAAGCAGAATCTGCAACAAAAATTACCTGAACAATGAAACTTGAACCAAATTTGCTGGCCACCACATAGCGGCCGGCTCCACCAGATACCTCCTGAAAATCCCAGCCCATCCAAACCCCAACACCTACCATTCAAACCCCCCCCATCAAACCCATCAAACCTAATTACCAACAAACACAAGAAATACAACCTTAAAAACTGAAAAAAGTTTCCGAAACAAAAGATCGAACAAACCTGAGTTGTTATGACAACAAGGAAGGACACAAAGAAGGTGATGTGTTTTTTATAGAAGACCTTGACGACGGTAACGACATGAATGGCGTAGACGGTGCCGGCTCCGGAGTTTGCAAAGATGGTGATGAGAACATGCTCTTTGACATTGAAAGGACCAGGATTCAACGTGAACTCCCACCGGCTTCCTTTTGTCAGAAAATATTACAGAATAAAATCAACCTATACATAAAACAATATAACGTAAAATACAATAAATATCAGAATATATTCCGACCCGACACCTTTGAAGAACACTCTATTCGTGATCTTTGCAGCCATGAGTTGGCCGAGCGGCACCACCGCAATCTGAGCGGAAATGGCTGTGATTGTTAGCGGCTCCGTGCGATACCTGATAAATAATAAATTAAATGATTAAATTCGCCTTTTAAGCTTTTAAAATAAGAGAAGATTTAATATTACCAGAAGAATTGGTTGAGGAAGGAGAGGAGGATACACGACAGGGCTCCCAACACCCACATTCGAAAGGTGAGGACCGGAAGGGTGGGGTCGTCGGTTGTCGGAACAGTGAGAGCAACTTGTTTCACCGGTGAGTTCTCTTCTGGTTCTTCATCTTGCTCTTCGTTTACCTCGGATTTGGATGCTGAGGATGCTGCTGCAGCTGGTTCATCTTTCTCATCCTTAGATACTAGAACAACCCAGTAAACAAAAACTTCAATAAGAAGGAATTAAATAGCAAAATATTAATTGTTAAACAAGAAAAATAAGATGGGAAAGAGGGTTACTGAGGGGGGCTCTGATCTCATATGAGTGTTCTTCTTCCATGGCTTTTTTCTGTCTCTCTCACGGGTGTGCACAGAAAGCTCCCAAAAAATGGGAATCTGCTTACAAAAGATTCAGTAAATTCATGAATATGAGGGACATTCAAATCTAGTGGGGGCTTTTGAATAGTAAAAATGTTTTGTAAACAGTGAACTCCTTTGGGGTTAATATTATATCCCAGAAAAGAAAAGGCTCTATTGGGTTGCAATTTTAGGTTGGGTTACTGGCCAAAAATAATTAGGTGAGTTCAGAGTTGTTGCAGATGCTCATGACCCACGTGGTGGTCTGCACCAACAAGAACTACAGCTCTATGGTATTGGTAAGAAAAGATAAGCAGATGAAATTCGCTTTAAATTAATTGGTAATTTTTTTTTTTTTAATTCAATCTATTAATCCAATATTCGTGTATTTATTTCACACCGGTTAATAAAACGTCTCTCAAGTGGATTTTCATGTAGCCACTTGAAATAAATAACACGTGACGTAAGCCGATGTAAAATAAGTGTGATAAATTGACGTGAAAGAGTTGCATTATTTCAACAATTCAATTCTGAGAAAAATTTTGCCATGAAATTGTGAGGGGGGCCAGAGGCCTCTGCTTGACATAAAATTGATAAATAGAATTTACTCACTTATGAAAGGAGTTGGATACAAAGAGCTGCAAAAAGAAAAGGAAAGAGAGGGCCTCCTGTGCTTCCTTTTTAGTCGACCTTTTTATCACAAACAAACTGAAAATGTGGATATACCAAACAGGAAGATTCAAACTAACTTGTTTGTTACAGTTGTATCTACAAGTCTTAGACAGAGACACAGTGGATCAGATATATACTTGGGAAATGTGAAAACCAAAGTCCCAAAATTCTTATCATTTGGACAGGCTTCTTCTTCTGGGGTTCACTTGCTCGGATAGGTGTGAAAACAGTACTTTCTGTTTCCGTTTTCCATCTCTCATCGATCTCCGTCTATATTTTTTTTTTTAAATCTACCGTTGAATTAAGATGAAAAGAATGGAAGATGGAGAAATAGCAAGTCTTTTCTGCCCCCAAAAAAGAGTCCTAGAATATTTTCAAAGCGCATCATATGGAGCCACGTTGCATTTGCCATTTCCATTAACAAACTGCTTACGGCTCGGACAAATTCTTAGGCTGCTTCCAAATTGTCTCTTCCACGCCGGTGAACTTTTGCCTGATTTGCCACTGTTTTAACAGTTTGGAACTTTGTCAAAAAGTTTTACCATTTACAACCTCGTTAACTGTGTGGTAATTATATGTTTAAATTGCTTTGAATAAGAATACCATTGTAAATTCACACCAAAAAAAACCCATTGGAAGAACAATTTTACCAAGTCTCTTATTGTAACATTTACTTACCAAATTTTGTTACTTAATTTTTTATTTTTTTTTTATTTTTTTTTATCTTTGTTGTGATATCTGTTACTTGCATAGACTGCTATGTGATTTGTAAAGGACTTATAATTAAAATTGTAATATCCCAAGTATTTTTTTCAGCTAACAAAACATGTGAGACACATATAACTTGTGACTTTTCATTTTTTTTAAAAAAAAAAGTTTGGGGTATGTCATACACCTTAAAAATCTAGTTTATCCATAATAATTGGTAAAATGATTACGAGTTTATAATTGACAAGTTAGCCACTAACTAATTAAATTGACAAGTCATATTTTTTGCTTAATCATTTCACTAATTATGAACTGTCACACGATTCACCTCAATTTATATATATATATATATATATATATATATATATATATATATATTAAAAGTTGTAGTATTCCGACGATCACTCTTTATATATATTTTACATCAAAGTCTTTTTTTTTTTTTTTTTTTT